>NW_006239212.1:293110-318604 GCF_000226075.1 Solanum tuberosum | reverse complement strand
TATATATATATACACATATATTATACATAAAATTATACGTTCGCTAGCTATTTCTAAATTAAGCGATTGAATAAACAACTATTTTGAGTAAGTTAATTCTTCTTAGTTTGTTTTTTTAATTGAAAGATTAGTTGATTGTGACTTTAGGAGTAGTGGATGATAAAGATTATGACAAAGTTTCAAATAAGCCAACAATAAGAGATGACACATCATGTATAATTGTCATTTTCACATTAATCTTAGCATGTACTTAGGAATCTTGATTATATCGGAATCTTAATCCTAAGTCTAATCAAATTCTTCAAGCCCTATATATTTGCTTAGATTCCAGATCGGTAATTATTAGTAAATGCGTCATAAGTAATATTTGTTATTTAAATAATATTTTTATCATTAAAAATAATTTAATAATTTCAGAGAAATAAAACGAGATGTATGAAAAGAATAACTCTATTAGTGACAAAAAAAAATATTTTCCTTTTTTATAATTAAGTTCATATAATTAATATATAATGTTATGTGATTTATTAATAATTCTTTATTTTTATTTTTCAACAAGGAGACAAAAAGATAAAGACGTAACGTAAGCACCGAAGGTTTGATTAGTGATCACTAGATTTAGATTAGGATTCTTTGTGGGACCATAACTCATAAGTTTATTGAACCAACTTTATAATTGTGGACGTTAAGGGGCCGTTTGGATGTCAAAATGGAAGAATCTTTCATTTTTAGGGATTCCATTCACCAATAATTGACTAGATCCTTCCGACGTTAAAATCTGATTAATTTGAAGTTGAAATTTTATAAAGATATAAAATTTATATTTTTAAGTTATATCTTTTTATTAGATACACAAATATCATATTATGTGAAAATTATCTAAACTTTTTCGATCCTTATACAATTTTCATAATTCTAAATAAATATTTGTAATTACATATTATTACGAACTTCCCGATACACTTAATTTTATAAGTATTCACTAATCAAAAAATAATCAATAATAATAATTACTAGTTATTCTTTAATATAATTTTCTCCCATTATAAAAATAATATATTCACGAGCATAAGTCTTTTTTTTTTTTTTGCAAAATTAAAAATGGCAGACTTTTTTTTTTACAAAATAAGAACTTTTAAATTAAGTTTTACATTTTTTAAAAATCGAAGTGATAATTTGAAATTGCAATCTTACATTTTGAAAATTTCAAATCATAATTTAAAATTGGAACTAAAGTTTTATTCACATTTTAAAAACAAAATTTGAGTTTCAATCAATTCTACGACCAAGCACCTGATAATAATCACTTTAAGGAATTATTTTCTATGGTAATACTTTTAAATGTTTATTATGTATGAGGTTATTTTGTCTTGTGATAAAAGTTCCCCAACCAAATTTGTTTAGTTTAATAGTAAATGGTTTGTATGTTACTTTTGAATGAGTTGGTTACATAAAATAGATTATGGTTTCAGTCAAGTCAAACTTATTTTAAAAAATGTGGGTGCAATTACTATCCTTTGGTATGCAGCTTATTTCAGAAAAACAAACTTGTCGTTTTTGCTGATGAGAGATTTCAAACTTGAGGCCTTCAACATGAAGAATATTCTATCACGACTTATTTTCATGAAAAAAAATATATTTTATAAGCTTTATATGCATTATTATTAGTTATTATCATTGGGTATGTTATTGTTGTTGTTATTATTTTTATATTATTCTTTTTTTTTTTTTAATTATGAATCTAAGTTGAAAGTAAAAATTAGTTTAATCCCGTAAGCACTCTAAATTGAACCTTCCACCAGTGGACATGGAGAGTAACATGTAATTTTTAACTAAGGGTGATAAAAATGACTTGAAATTGTCAAAATGGTAACAGCCATCGAACTAAGCGGTGAGGTCATTATAGTTTTGTAAGTCTAATTTGGTGATATTCAATAAAATTGAAATGATATAAAAAAATTAACATGATCCTTATATAAGAACAACACGCACAAATAAAAAAATGCTAAAAAAAAAATTAGAGGGTGAGGTTGTGGCTAACTGAAGATAAGAATCTTTTTTTCAGAAAAAAAGAAAAGAAAAGAAAAAGATAAGAATCTTTTCAACATTTTCTAATTTTGAGTTTAGATTCTAATATTCTATTTTCAATTTTTAGCTAATTTCCAAGATACGGCACTTTAAGGAAGCCCCCCACATCAATCGACAAACACAGTAATAAATAATAATGACTCCAAATGCACCAAAAACTCTCAATTGCTTAATATCTTCCTAAAATCTTGAAAAAAGACAAACAAAATTCTCAGAATGTCAGTCAGTGGTGGGAAATGAGAAAAAAAAGATATCATTTTTTATTGCTTTCAGTTTTTGTGAACTGCTATAGGTGAAAGGGGGCTTTTCAAGGTTTCAATAAGCGGTGGCAGTGAAGGAAGAAGAAAAAAAACAGAAGGGGTTTGCCCTTTTTCTCTTTTGGTGCGTCTAGATCACGCTTAATAACTGTTTCTACTTTCTTGATTGGTTTGTGTTGCAAGAAAGTTTTTTATTTTTTTATTTGCGCTTGAGTTTTGATTGTTGTGGATCCAAGATTAGTTTTTTCTTCTTTATATAAATCATGGGTTTTTCTTCTTCTACATAGCTTCACCCTAAAACCCAGGTATAATTTTTACAATTTTTCTTCTTCAATTTCGTCAAAAATTGTTCTTTTTTTTTGTTTTTCATTTTGTATGTATGATTATTTGGGTAATTGATATTGTGTAAGCTTCCTTGTTGTTTCCTTTTGTTTTTTAGGAGGGATTAAGATGAACATGTAAAGAGGTTAACTTTCTGGTTTTTGGTTGCAGAGTATGGTGATATTTTATTTTTATTTTTTTAAGAGAGAGAGATGGGTTTACTAGTAGGGCTGATTTCTTGATCCCAAGCGTTATCCATAAAGATAAGGCGTTGGGGTAATCTAGTTCATTTTTTATGCATCAAATCATGACTAGTATTAGAGGATATTATAAGCAGTTGGTTAAAAGTTTAAGCAAGTCCTAAGTAAGTGAATTTTTATTACTTCAAGAGTGGTCCTTAAGGGAGTACAACTAGTGATTGATACGTATAAGCAAGGCTAAGCAGAGTATTAATTTAGTCATAATTGCTCTTGTCATGATGGAAGGAAAGGAGAAAATCTATGAATGATGTATGATGCAGTTTTGAAAACGTCGACATCACTTAACAAACAGTTGGGATATCTTGTAATTATTTAAAAGCTGATAGGAGTCTGTTTAAATACTTGTCATTGTTTATTAATAAGTCAAGTTTAGAGTAAAGTATTTCCTCTAAACATAACTATTTGTATGAATTCACTATCTGATACCCTTCTTTTGCTGAGACTTGGATCCAACATACTTGTGTCTCCATCATGCCTCTATGGTGGTTCAGTTATTTGAAATCCTCACTTGTTGTGTGATCTTAGTTTCTTGGTTATGCTATATTTGGTGTATGTACGGTGTATTGTGCAACCATCAACCTTGAACAAGATGTGTTTAGTATCACTACTTGTGTAAGATTGCAAGATGTAAATCTTTTGTTAGAACTCGAGGTGAGAGTGTTGAATCTGCTTTGTATCCTTTCATTACTTCTTTTGTTGGTTTTGTTGTGTGGTTCAATTTTCTCCCTGAATATTGTCTGTGGTTAAGTCAATGTAATTTTGCATCTGAAGCCTCATCTGTTGGATTGCAGGTTTCCCATTCATCGAAGCACCGCCAAAACTTCTATAGCACTATGACTATGATTAATCATAGTGAGGATGATGAATCATTGACAAAACCCCTCGGAAGGTGTTCAGTCTTTTATTACGGCATTGGGCACATGCTCAACGACATAACTTCAGCCTGTTGGTTCACTTATCTCTTAGTCTTTCTAACGGATATTGGATTATCCCCCAGGTTTGTTAATTATTTTCTTGCTGTTAGGTACTCTGATGAGCATGTGTCTTCCAATAATCTATTTAGCATTAAGACAAAAAAGAATAAAACCCCTTCCTGGCTCCTGCATCTTAAAATTATCATGTACCTCTTTTACTGTATTGTGATGTAGCTCGTCTGCTGATAGCAATCTAACATATAGCCACCTTTTTCACAATTCTTGAGTTAATGCTTACCACAACTTTATGTACTTTAGAGTGTGTTGTGTGAATGTTATGAGTTCAATGGAGTCTACTAGGAGCTTAGCTTCTAATTAGTTAAATAGAAAGACTGGTTTCATTTTTGTATACAATCATAGGGTATATCTGCAGCCAGCTATACTGGGGATACAACACTCAGGATGGGCATATGAAAATTGAACTGAGCACTGCCCTGTTATGCTGCTGTTAGCATGCCGCATCTAACTAACATTGTATAATGACATTTAAAGGGCTCGCTACCGGGCTCTCAGTTCTAATAGTGGAATTTTGTCCTTAATTCACCCCATTCATGTTGGCCACTACTGCACTCTCCCCAATTTGTCAAGCATGTGACTTCTACACTCCTGTGTCCCTAGCGTTTCATTACCCCCCCCCAAATGTCTAAATAAACTCAAAAGAAAAGGGTATATACTATATAGGATACCGTAGTTTGTGAAGCAATTGATTGTGTATTCATGTATACCATGTTTGTTTCTCAGTGATGCTGCAGTTGTAATGCTCTCAGGTCAAGTTGCAGATGGATTGACTACTATATTTGCTGGGGAACTGGTATCTCTCAAGAACATAACTACTACCTAAACTTTGTCCTTATATCACCTACTGAGTTTAAAGCATCTTTTGTATTTTCCTGGAAAATGGATGAGATGACTTAAGAAAAACATGTTAAGATATTTTAATGTCATTTCCTAAAAGAGGTCATGAAGTCATTGCTAGATGAAAACATGCTCTACCATTTTCACCATTTCTCATCTAAACATATGCTTGTCTGTTATAAAATGTATAGTATTTCTTGTGTGAGTATTCCTTATTTATGCAGTCTTAATAATATATTGGTTGGTTAAATGCAATAAGTAATTTTTGACATGAGAACAGCACATAGTCTTTTCAGGAGTAATAACAACTACGCCTCTATCCCCAGATAGTAGTGCATACCTTTATTTTTTTTATTATTGAACCTTCTAACTAATATTTGTTGTTCTACCTGATAGATAGACAGATTCGGGCATTTTAAAGTATGGCATATTGCAGGATCTCTCCTGGTTGCTGTCTCATTTTCTTCTGTGTTTGGCGGTTGCTTGCCTTGCAAACTTATCGGTTCTGATTCGGCCATGCTGCAAACTATTGGTTACAGCGTGTTCGCTGCAATCTTCAATGTGGGATGGGCTGCTACTCAAGTATCACACATGTAATGCTTGCTCTTATCTATCTTCTTGTTCTAAATATTATAAGACTGCCAAGTTTTCCCATTTACTCCTGAAAACCTTCTTATGGCAGGCTTAATATATTAGTCTACTATTTGGAGGGCAGTTTTCTGTGAAAGTAAAAGATCTAGATCCATCAATCCTTTATAGAAAAAAACACCAGCTAATTGATGTCCTCCTTCTCCTCCTCAAGTTATAAGCAATAAGAATGCGAATGACAATCCATGTACTTTCCACCGCAAAAAAAGTTGTCTTTCTCCATGTTTATCAAAAAGAAATACTCTCCTGTTGCTGCAGTAAACTAATGGCTTGGCCTGAGAAATATAGTATTAGAACTGGACTCCTATGATAGGATGGTAGACAAACCTATGACAGGGAAGCTAAGTTCATACGGGGGTTGTATCTGACTGTCATGACGGAGTTACTAACAGGCTTCTATGCTAGCAAGCTTCCAAAGAGGTGGTGTATTCACATCTTAGGCAAATTCAACCCACAAAAAGAAAACATCTTAGGCAAATATCACATCGGAAAGGGAGAGAAAAGTAAAGTACTTTATAATACAGAGGATGTGTTCACATGGTAAGTGTACTTTTGAACTCGATGTGAATTATCCAAGAGACAGTTGTGAGGCCAGTTGGGCCAAAGTTGACAATGTGTACCATGGACTTGGACTGTGATACTCTATTCCCTGCTTTCATTACATAGCTTCCTGATTGCTATGGATAGTAACCTGTATAGAGCTGGTGAATATAGCTTGCTTCTGGACTTCTATCACAACACCAGTGCTTATCCCCTGTTTTGTGAACTCGGGAAAATGTCTTTCAGTCTATTTATGGTTTCCTCTCAAATAGCGGTGCCGTAAGAACTACATCTGTTCATTCTTTAATACCAAACTTGTATTCCATATCTATCTCCTTTGATCCTCCTCCACCGCCACTCACTCAAATGTCCGTAAGAACATATTCTTCCAACTGAACTAGCTAGACTGACCATCTCCTTTGCGCACTGAAGCTATGTAGGATCCTGATAATTATCATGAAGTTACCTCCTTCAGACAAGTAATTGCTCTGCTAACATGATAAACTTTACCTCAAATTTGTAGATCGCTAGTTATTAACTAAATTGTAATAACTTGAGAAGGACAGCTTTAATCTTCTAGAACATGACCCCACTATGAAATTTTACCAAGCACAACCCAAAGATTAGCTGATAGTTCTTTGTAATTTCTTAACAAGATGTATGCTTGCTGTAGGTCAATGGTGAACTGCATTACACTGAACTCGACAAGCAGAGTAGTTTTAGCTAGTTGCCGCAATGCTTTTACAATGGTTGGTGATCTCCTCCATGACTTCATGCAAATTTTCCTTATACATGTGAGCAGTCATTAACTTTTGGTTCGTTCTACATTTGTTTGAACGTGATGAATTTGAAGGTTGCAAACCTTAGCTTATACGCAGTTGCTTTTGTTGTGTTCAATAACGTCGGAGCAGGGACACCTGCTGCTGTTGAAAATCAGGTGTGTGACTTTTCAGTTGTTACTCTATTTATTCTAATACTTTCTTTTGGCTGTGTTCTCATTACTTTTTGAATGATCAGTATCGTTGGATTGCATATATATCAATTTTCATTGGAAGCTGCTTCGTTGTTGTGTTTGCTATCGGAACCAGAGAGCCAAGGTATGCACATGTCTTATTTCTCTATTTTTGAGTGAATGCATTGACTGCATTAGTTGCTTGGACTGAATTTTCATGAAAATGCAATTGTTTGCAATTTTTTTGATTGCTTGGATGAATTGGGGATAAAATCACTTTGTTTGAGAGTTTTGATGGATCTAACCTTTAACCAGCTTAGGCATTCATCAAAGTTGTTCAGCTTTTCTTTCTGCATAACAATATAGCTTCATTTGTGTAAAACTCCGATGAAAAATAAAATTCCATCCTGAAGAATAAATTGGGATACATAAGAAAAAAAATGAGAACTATGCTAACTTCGAAATGGGAGATTGCTTTCAAGTACCTTGAGCTGTCAGTTTAAGGGGGTAGTTTTTGATAATTTTCTGCTTAGATGTTCACTCTAATATTTGCCTTTCTTGGGCAGGTTGAAATTAGAAGCTCATGTTAAAGGTTATGTTAGAATTTCTTGGATGTATTGGTTTAAGAAAATTTTATATCACCAAGTTGCTCTTGTTTACGTGCTTACCAGACTTGTGACTAATGTCTCCCAGGTGAGTATTGTTTCTTTTGAATTTAGCTCTTTTCAATAGATATTACAATGATGACATGGATTTCATTTGAATCATTTTTCCTAAGCATTCACTTGGTTTCATAACCAATAAAGTTCTTGTAATTGTTTGCATTGCAGGCATTTCTTGCTTTCTATGTGATCAATGACCTGCAGATGAGTCTATCGTCAAAAGCTTTGGTATCTTTCTGAGCATTGTTTCCATTTAAAATAAAGACATTTTATGTGAAGAGAGGCTAGGGAAGAAATACAATACTAACACTTGTTCCTTCTTTAATTGATGTTGATAGGTCCCTGCAATCATCTTTGTCTGCAGCTTCGTTGTATCCATCCTGCTACAGGTCCATACAGAGCAGAACTTTTTCATCAGTTCTATCTCTGAATTTTCCAGACCCTCTTTTTTTTTTTTTTTTGCCTGTTCTGTTGCTCTGATAGTTGTATTATATGTAGGAGATTAAGTGGACAAGCCAGCGATTGAAGGGCTTTTATACTGCAGGAGGTCTCCTTTGGGTACTTTGTGGCATAGGAATACTCCTGCTTCCAAGAAACATGAACGCATATATGTATATCTTGTCGATATTCATTGGCATAGCAAATGCCTTGATAATGGTAAGGTTAATGTTCTATGAGCTTAGTTTGATATCAGGTCTTGAAACTTTATCTTAGCAATTTATCCTATTACAGCATATCTACTTTTCGCATTAAACTTCTAAAGAACACAGATGGGTGGGTGGTCAACCATAAGGCATCAATTATTTAACTGAGTGAAAAGTTTAAGCTTTGGTTTATTGGTCCATATAGTTTTGGTTATTTCTGCTGACATAGGCTAGAGAGGTGCTCCATACAATGCCTTTATCAACTACTAGATGGTCAATACTTTCTATTTAAGCATGATACAAAACCATTTTGAAACATCTCAGGCTCTCGTTACGTGCAAAATTCACTTATGATAAATTTATATGGCCCAAATACTCTTTCAAACATTGATTGACTCTCTATGTGGTTAACCTAATTGTCACCTTTTTTATGTGGATATAATTATCTCCTTAGAAAGGCAATTTTCCATTTGTTTCTTAATGATATTCTTTTAACAAGGAACTCTATTATTGTGTTTTCTTGCTTAATTTTTGTCACTTATTTGAGTTCTATGAAGCTCCTAACTAACAACGAACTTGTTTAACTGGAGAGTGGGCAATAATATTCTGAACTGTGGAATTTGGTTCAGCTGCATGCCTTGCAAACATGTATATAGTTTCTATTATTCCATGAGGAAGCCAGGCTCTTTATTGTGTCATTGAATGGGGGAAATAGTGAAGGAGTGTGATTTATGATACTCAGTTTCATTGTAAAACATGCATTGTGATCATAAATTCTACAATTACAATCTTCATGTGCACCTCTTTCCGATGTGATTTAACAGGTAACTGGAGTGGGCATGCAAAGTGTCTTGGTTGGCCGAGATCTCAATGGCTGTGCCTTTGTGTATGGATCATTGAGCTTTATGGATAAAATGATATGTGGGGTGGCTTTGTTCATTCTTGAGTCGTACCAGAGTAAGTATTTGGTTCCAAATCTCTCTGTTATCTCAGTCAATGCACAGCTTCAATGCAAATTCATTCTAATTTTTCAACATCCATTGTTGAGCATGTCTGGGGAAAACTAGTGAAATAGCTCCACCTAAATTTCCTTAACGCCTTTTTATCTGCCAATAATTTTTTGCTTCTCCCTCTTATTTTCGTATAAACTTCTATCAGAGATCTTTTTACTTTACGATAGACTTGTTACCAGAAAATTTCTTTTAAAAATCTATAGTAAGGTACAAAATTCATTTCCCTTTTCTTAATTAGATTATTTGTAGTTTCCTTTCATCGGACAAATCTTTATTTACTTTGGCAATTGTCATGTTTTTATGCAGGATCCACTCCGGAACTGCACAACTGCAGTCCGAGTTACCATTTCTTCTCCCTCAATCGGTATGCACTAGGTCTCGTTCCAGCAGTTTGTGCACTCCTTGGTGTAATAGTCACCTGCAGTATGAACCTCCAGACACCCATATTGGTGCCACTGGAAGAACCTCTACTGGGTTAACACCTAAATACTGATGATCTTATAATCAAGTCATGTTAAAGAAAGGGATTCAAGCCTTGCTGATAGATGATTTTTTTTCAGCAGACACCAGTTAGTTCAAAGATTATACAGAACATTTATAGCTTCTTTCTGGGCAATTTCAACCAACTTAGGGATTATTTGTACATGTTCTGATCTGTATATGTACAATGATATGAAGAACTATAGTCTTGAAATTAAATTGTCAAAAAATGTACAGAGCTAGAAAGATGTTCTTGCTGTAGAACTCTTGTAACATGATGGTATTTGTTTTCTTATTCTGGCTTAATATTATCTGTGCACTTTCTTTTATTATTTATTATACTAAGAAAAAAAATGCAGTCATGTGAAAAACTATTCAAGTGACATGTAACCAGAAACTACTTGTAATAATTAATTAATATCTAGCAGAAGATTGACTTTGCATGGAAAGAAAGTGACTGAATCCTGTTGTTTGCTAACAAATTGCAAATGGCACTAAACTTTTGGTCATATGTGTAGCTTTCAAGTTCCTATCATTTTTAATGGACAAAGTTAGAAGTGAATAATCTTGAGTAACTAAATATTTTTTAGAAAAATATGTGTCTATTTGAGAAATTTTACTAGGTGTTTCATACAACTGAAAATAATTGTGTGGGACTAATTTTTGTCTTACAAAAAAAAGTGAATTCAGATTTTACTCCTTGGGTCTACTTTGTTGTGAGTAAGAAAAAAGTCTCACATTGAACTATGGTAAATGGTATGCAGATACCCTCTGTTATACTTTTAGGACATTGGTACCCCTGTCGTCCAAAAACTAGAGCATATATACCCTTTATACTAACGGACATACACGTGTCATAATCTTATCCACCGACCAGACATTTATTAAATATTGGATCGATGGATAAGATTGTGCCACGTGTTCCTATTTAGTCTTCCGTTAGAGTGAAGGGCATATATGGTCTAGTTTTTGGACGGCAGGGGCACCAATGTCCCAAATGTATGACAGAGGATATCTGCATACCATTTACGATAATTCAGAGGTATATTTATCCTTTTTCCTTAAATTTTTTTTTGCCTTTTTGGGTAGATCCCAAAGATCTTACCATTATGCCAAAAGTTATAGCAAAGACGTAACTTTATTTCTTAACTAAGTCCACCAAGCAAGCGACATGTTCGATCCGGACTCCGATTCGATCCACCCATCCCTTCGTGGGCCTTGACATAGGCAGGATGTTGACATTACTCAACAATCCCCCTCCCAACACCTGCCCATGACCTTGACTTTGATACCACTTGTTAGAATCAACCGCTTACCATCATGCCAAAAGTTATAGCCGATAGCAAAGACGCAACTTTATTTCTTAACTAAGTCCACCAAGCAAGTACCATGTTCTATAATGACCCGACCCAGGCCACCCAGCCGCTCGTGGACCTTGCCATAGGCAGGATGTTGACATTACTTAACAAATATGTGTGGATAAAATAAGTTAAGCAATGTCCCGATATATATAATACAAAATATGAAATAAATTCTCACATCAAAGACAAATATTTGTAAAGAAATTAGCTCCACCGCATCAATCCCTTATTGTGGTGCAAAATAGGTCTGTTGCATCATGGATGAATTAGAGTAAAAAAGCTAATCCAAGAGCGCCAAATTTGGGTTGATAGCTAAAGAATATTCTAACACGTTATATTGATAAATCATACATATATATATATATTTTTATTTATTTTTTTTAAATATTTTTTTTATATATAAATAAATATTTGTAATTATAAATTTTCAAATATATATAACTTTATAAAGATCCACTAGTCAATATAGTAGTTATGATACGGACAAACTCTTTACTCCGATCATGAGTCCTTTTTTTTGTAAAATTAAAGTGATGAGTTTTTTTTTCTTACAAAATATAAGCTTATGGGTTAAGTTTTAAATTTTAAAAATAATTAAAAAAATTGATTTGAACTTTGAAGTTTCACATCTTGCTTTTTGAAAATTTTGGAATATCATGTCTAAACGCCTATGGAGTGGACAAAATTGCATATTCAAACACCTACGAAGTGGACAAGATTGCATGTCCAAACACCTAAGGAGTAAAAAAGTAAAAGTGAACCGATGGAGCATTTCCTCAAGATGAAATTATATTATATATACAAAGCAAATAAATGTAATACAAATATAACAATAACAATAACAACAAATAACTAAAAAAAATGTTTTAATTTTAATGAACAAAGTTATTTGATATTTGTTGCGTATAAATAACATTGATAACAATAATAAATAATGATCTACATTGTCGAGTTTTTTCATTCGTAGTTGGAAAAAAAAATGAATGAAATCAAGAGACATTAATTCACTTTTTTTTTATAGTATATATGCAAAAATATCAAGAATTGTTGTGATAAAGTAATGATAGGATAATTCACTAATTCGATATCAATTATGTATAAAGAGATTCTAACCATAAATTTTATCTTATTTTTATATTTGTTGAGCCAAAAAGCGTCGTTAGCAAACTGCAAAATCTAAATAGTCTTTATAGTCCAATTCATTAATTATTATTCTACTATATATTATATATTTTAAATTTTGTTATTTTAACTATATTATAAAGATTGATACACGAAGAAAATACTAATTCAATTATGATTATATTTGAATAAAGTCAAGAATATTTAAAAAGGACAAAAAAAATGACTTTTATTTTGTAGTCGGTATCATGATGTTGGTCTTGTAAATTTCAATATTGGTCATACATAAATTAACTAGAAAATTTATCAGTGTAAGATCATAACTTAATTAACACACATTTTAACAATATTAAATAGATAATATCTGATTTATATTTGGTGCAATTTTAATTATTCGCCCTTTTTCTCATAATTTGCGCTCACTTTACTCATATTAGATAAATTGATATCGCAAAATAATCAACAATTAGAAGTGTATATTATGTATCACTTTTATTAAATAGATGTGCTTAATTGGAAAAACAATAAGTAAAAAATTGAATTTACAAAATGATACAAATTGAAGTCATGTCAATTATGTATTAGGCCCAAAAATATCATGCACTACTTTTTATGTCAATTCTAATCATGTTCAATTCTAGTTGGGATTTTATAAAAAGAATTTGATTCCCGTTAGAATTCTTGGAGGCTATTCCGCAAATTCATGGAATATTTATATAAAGGTCAAATCTAAATTATCTTAGTTTGAGAAATACGCTCGAATCATGAATAAATTGTATGGGAGAAGAATAAAGGGAGGAACAAAATTATATTCGCACTATTATCAATTAAATATTCATGTTTCTTCATATGTTATTTGTGTGGTTGATTTATTCTCCATATGTTTAAAATTTGTTGCAAACACATAGTTTTGAGCATATGTAATCACTTTTCATTGAACTTATTTGAATTTCACATGAAGAAAAACCATAACAATATAAGTAAAATTGTTCAAATTTATCGAAAAGATTGCTTCAAACTACCTTCTACGACTTCACTCTTTTTCATAGATTAATATTTATTTTGATCAGACTTATAATAAACTTAATATTCATTAAACAAAAATGCTTATTTTGGAGACTTAAAAGTGTTTTGTCAGGTTTATGGAAAATAAATAAATATTTTACTTAGTAAAATGAGTTAGTATTTTCCATAATATGAAGCTAAAGAAAGTAATTTTTGAATAGCAAAAACAAAACTTGTTTAATTTTAGAATAAAAATTACATTTGACTAGAAATTATATTTACCTAATTATCTCTAGACAAAACAAAACCTAACATCACGTGTATTATCAGTCTATCATCAACACATGTATAAGCAACGTCTAATAAATCTATCTAATTTCTCTATTTGTGAGATTTAATTAAAAGAAATTAAAATCCTTAATTAATGTTTGGCGAAGTAAATATTTCTATTCAATATATACTTAAAATAGTAAGATATTAAAGCTAATCTTTATATATATTTTTTCTTAATTTGACATTTGATATAACCTTCGAAATAACATAAATCGAATTATTTTAAATTACATTTACTTTATATTATTACCTAATATGAAATATTACTACACCTATAATTGAGCGAAAAAATAATTGAATTAATTATATAAAAGTTTTTTCCTTGAAGTTCCTTTCCACCTCAAATAATCTGTTGTTTTCTTCTGTTTCTCCATTTTTTTCATTTCTTTTTTTTCAAAGTATTGTTTTGTTACTTTTTTATATTCTCTATATATCTAGGACTCAGTAGCAGATCGAAATTTTCAAAGAAAATGAATTAAAAATTCGTTTTTTTTTACATAGTCGATAAAGAGTAGATCGACAAATTTCGAGGGCTTTCTCTTGCATTTTCTCTTCTTCTTCTTGTTCTTCTTTCCCAGAAGAACAAAAATACATAAAAAGCAAAGGGCTTTTGTGGGTTGGTGGCAAAAAAATTTCAGAAATTTATTCAAGATTATATATTGGGAAAAAGGAAAATTGATTCTTGAAGTTGAAATTTTTTAGTTTGAAGATTAGTTGTACGAAATGAGTTCAGATCTGATAGCTAACACACATGGTAACCTGGATGAGCAGATTTCTCAGCTTATGCAGTGCAAGCCTCTATCTGAGCCTGAGGTCTTTACTTCTCTTTTTTTTTCTGGATCTGGGTTTCGGTTTTTTGTTCCTAATATGGATGAAATTTATTTAATTTTTGTAAGAAAAATGTTTTCTTGGATCCAAATTGTGGTTCAAACCAGATATTTCTGATTTGTTCATCGGGATCCAAATTATGGTTCTTCTGCTAGTATTGCATTTGGAGTTTTCTAGTGACTTTAGATGGGTTTCTTGAGATCTCTGTGTATTCTCATTGGATTCTGAACTTCTTGTGAGTCATTTCAATGTGATTTTTTGTTAAAAAAAATTCTTCCTTGTGACTATGAGTTGAGTCTGTAAAAGGAAGAAAATGCTTTTATATGTGCACGGAATAATGATATATATGTTTTGTATAGAGTAATAGATGTTTATTACTTTGATGGTATGCAAAGGGTTGAATCTGTTTTGTTGATTTAATCTACTCCTGAATGTTGTTTAGTTTCGTTCTGCTCGTATATCTTCTATAATATTCTGTTCACGGAGCTTGCAGTTATTCCATTTCTGCTGATAGATGCTCAATTGTTTGCAAATTATCACTTTGAATGTGATGTTTCATCTGTTGTTTCTTTATTTTCTTTCCTGTCTTGGTGTATGCTATCTGTATGAAAATGGTATTGGCAGCTAATCTTTTTGTGCTCTTAATTTAGGTTAGAGCATTATGTGAGAAGGCTAAGGAGATACTAATGGAAGAAAGTAATGTTCAGGTATAAACGTTTGTGTGCTCACAAATTTTCTGTTGCTTGTGCTGTGTTCTAAAATTACTACCAAGGTCTAGGCTCGTCTCACTGCCCCCTTCCCGTCTTTTTGAGATTGTATATCTATATTGGTTATACTGGGGTACACTTGTGTAACAATAGATGTGTCTTTTTTTTTGTCTTTTACGCTTTATAAAAAGTGCCATGGTTTGTGATTTAAATATCATAATATGTGTTTGCTATTGTATCTGTTTGCTTTTCTTCTTGTCGCCTTCTTTCATTTCAAGATTAAGTGGTGATTACTTGTTCTTGCCCTAGTGATAAGAGTATTCTTATCCCATATCCTTGCTATTGTGTTTGCATTGATCTACGGATATTAACTATATACGTATGTCTTCTTCATGAGATTATGTATTTACATCTTTGGTTTGATTTTGATTTATTTCCTATTTTCTTGCTTTGCAGCCAGTAAAAAGCCCTGTGACTATATGTGGTGATATTCATGGGCAGTTCCATGATCTTGCTGAACTTTTTAGGATTGGTGGACAGGTAATTGCTAATTTCGTCTTGGTGTGTGCACCTTTATCACTTCTCTGTGGTGGATGTCGGATAAAGACATTTGTTTACGTACACACATAAGAATAATATTGTAGGAATAAAAGGCAAAAGATTGTTTGGGATTGGAGAGAGTTGACTGGATCAGAAAGGAAAAAAACTAATTGGCCAATACATAAGGCCCCCTTAAATTTGCCACGAGCACTAAAGGGTGTGCCCAGTGTCAATGAAGTGGGTTGAGAATCATGAGGTCTCAGCTCTCAGCTCTCAGGTTCTAATCTCAGCAGAAACAAAAAAACGCCGAGGTGATTTCTTCCCATTTGTTCTAGCCTTGGTGGACAAAGTTACTTTGTTTTTGTTGCTGGTGGGAGGTGATAGGTATCTTGTGGAATTAGTCGAGGTGCCCAAAAGCTAGCCCGGACACCACGGTTATCAAAAAAATAATTGCCACAATTTTTCATTTTGAAGCACTCCAACATTAAAAATGTACCTATTAGACAATATAAAGTGATGTGGCATAGTGTGTGCAACATACTTCCACTTTGAGCGTGAAAAGCCAATAGAAGTTGTATTATTTTTAGTTTTTTTTTTTCTTCTCCTTATATCTCTAGCCTCCATTAATACTTCCACCTTCGCCTGTCACCACTGTCACCACGGCCATTCCCCTTTCCTTCATCGATTGAATCCTGGAGAACTCAGTAGAGTAATTAAGACTTAATTAGCAAAACTACACTATGGGCCAACAAAAATCACCATTTGCATTTTCAAGTTCAATTGCATTTGTTTCTATTGTCATCTGAAATGCCTGAATCATGAATTACTATATGAGTCAATTTAATTTAACAGGAAAAAGAACTATCAAGATCTTCACGATACTAAATAATGGTAAAATTAGATAATCACTTTGGCATCTAACATAATAACCATTGATCTGGATATAGGTTGAATACTAGAAAAGAAAGAAGCCGTGGACTAAAGACATACTTAGTAGAATTATCTAGAGGAAGGAGAGAACAGACAATGAGAATAGCTAATAGCACTAATGAAGCACTATACAAAACATATTACTGACACTATGCTCTCTAAGTTCCAACTGGTATAACAATTGGGATTGGGAATTGAGAAGAATCCGGGGGAGGATTTATGGGTGGGCAGGAGATGATGGAAAGGGCTGGGGTTGATGAACACTAGTATAACGATTGAGATTGAGAACTGGGAAGAAGATAGACAATGGAGGTGGGGGGAGGATTATGTGAAAAATAACATTTCCTTTTTATTTATTTTGAATTCAAAAATGTTTTTTAATAATATATGGGTCCAAATGCCTGTCTTCATTTTATTTGATACCTGTCCACATCAACCGTGTGTGAATGACACACACTTGATATTTTTGGGTGATTATCAGTGAAGTGCTCCATAGACACACTTTGGACTTACGTTAAGTGTCTAATAGGAACAAACTCTAGTTTAGGTGCCAAAATAAAAAATCCTGTTAACTTTAAGGGGCACGTGGGGATTATGTATTTGGGAATACTAATTTACCTGTCAAGATGCAACTAGTTCATCCTAAGAGTACAAATTTCTTACCAAATGCTGTTAAGTTGGAGGTGGTTAATATGCAGTGTTAGAGCATCTATACTTGCATTATCAAATAGCTGGCTTCTTATGTTTGTGTTGTGAGGTTCTCTAAGATATGATACAACAGCCTGATGGATATTGTGACTTTGGCCTTCAGAGATAAGATATATGTTTGTGACTTTCTGTTGCCTATTTTTTGAGTAATCTTTGATTCTCATTAAAGGAATTTTATCCATGTAGTTTTCATGTTACCTTTAGTATATTTCTAATGTATTTATTACGCAGCTGATTGTGTTCTTATTCCAGTTTAATTTTTATATTTGCAGTGTCCAGATACAAATTATCTGTTTATGGGTGATTACGTTGACCGTGGATATTATTCAGTTGAAACAGTTACTGTAAGTAAATAAACAATGTCTTAATTTGCTGCATTTGTGACATATTTTCACGTGAAATTCCTAATATAGTAAAATTTTCACTCTAAAAATATTTTTGATGAAGACAGCTGCATTCTTACATTTGAATTAGTGATAGAAAGGAGTGTGCCAGAATCAGGTCATATTCAGATTTTCCTTTACATGAGTGTTTGACCAGTTATTGATTATTCATGTAGGGTACAGTAAGCAGGTAGTAAAAAAACAAACTGAATAATACCTTCACATGCTTTTTTCCTGCTTTTAATTAAAGTTCAAAACAAATTATCTTGTTTTTAACTCATTTCAATTTTTAAGTATTGACTGCTATATTAAATTATGTCTAACTCCCTTTGATGTGATCATCTGTCCAAACTTCCATTCTTTATCTTAGTACTGGTCAAGAAATGCTGACTCAATGGGACATGGGGAGTATGTCATATGATTGTTCTATATCTTCTTGATTCTTGTCTCTTAAACAACACAGGGACCTTTTCAGTTTTTATTGTTTATAATAGCATCTGATCAATTAGGATGAGACCTGTATTTATCTGAATAACTTCTGGTATAAAATTTGAGTAGCTGAAGAATGCGTGTAATCTTGGTTTTACAGCTATTGGTAGCTCTGAAAGTGCGTTATCCTCAACGACTAACAATTCTTAGAGGAAATCATGAAAGCCGACAGGTATGAAGGAAATTATTTTGCCAGTGTTAATTTAGTACTGTTGAGCCCATTGTTGCATTTTGGTTTTCTGGTCTTTTCATCTTTCTCATTGGGAGCTAAAACAGGTGTCTGGTTGGAATTAGTATTTGAATAGTTTATCTTGCAGTCTTACTTATAGGTTTGTTTTCCATTCTAGTTAAATACTGGTGCATGATAGTGATATTATTCCTCTTAATTTTTTTATAGTAGTTCTTGTTCCTTCCATTTTTTTTGTGATTTTCTTCTCCCCTCTTTGCTTCTGCAATTATTTTGATGAGTCTTCCCCCCCGCAGTGTTGGGGGTTGTTGGCTGTAGACAGGACGTTGACTTTGACAATTGATTCAATCAAAGAAACTTGTCTCAAATAAAAGCTAATCTTACTAATTCTTACAAGATCTTTATTACACTCCATAAATACAATAAATATCTTCTAGCAAAAGTTTTCTGGTCGAGGTTTTACTCGGTGCTTTCAATTCCGACTGTGATGCGGGATTTGAGGAATAGTTGATTGATTGCTTTGACTTCCAACCTTAGCTCACTGGTTCTAAGCTTTCATTCACGTTGATTTTCTCAAACTGTTATTTGCTTAATTTGGCCCAGTTTACCTGTTTTGGGATCACATGTTGGCATCAATTTCCTCCATCTTTTAGGAGTACTTTATCAGTGACAAATTGATGGGAAGAAGATGAGATCCACATTCTGTTGAGTGCAGATGTAGTATTAGGCTCCCGAGGAACTTGTTATTCTTGTGCTCGTTTAAACTAGGCTAATCTCTTTTTAAATCAGTTTGCTGAATGTTATTTCCTAAATGCAGATCACACAAGTCTATGGGTTCTACGATGAATGCTTGCGGAAGTGAGTTCTTTAGACTATGGTTCTATATCCAGTTCCAAGTGAATCCTATCTTGCTTTAGTATTGCATAATGTTTGGTAAAATCTTTGCTGATGCCATTCCAAAGATAAGCATGTAATCCCCAAACTAAGTAAAGGTCCTGTGATATATACTTCTCTTATTTGCTGTTCACAGGACATCTAAATATCAAATGTATCGCTGAGAGAATAATTTGATACCTGAAAAGCACCTATCAGGAAAAAGGGGAAGACAAATCTGAAACATTAATCCTTAACATAAAAAGTACTCTTTAATAATATTTCATGACTTGTAATTAAAGCTTCCTTACCATTTTTGATTGACAAATTTAGTGTTTGCTGTTGCATTATATCTCATATATTGATTTTTCTCTTATAGTTTTAATGCATTAGGAAATATCATATATTTGTTAAATGTGTGTGAGTACTTGTAACCTATTTTATAGTGTCACTAGCAAAGACAGCTCCTGCAGTCAGGGCTTAGGAGGAGGAGCTTACACTAGATTTCAAAAAGACTAACAAGAAAGTTAGGAGCAGCTTACAGTAGTTTTCTCAAAAGTCAAAATTAATCACCCTCTTTAAAATTATTATGATGCATATCAGAACTAGTGATCAGTATCCATCTCACAGAACTGGAGTAGCATAACCAAATTTGAAGTGCTATTTCTATAACCATTGCACAGAACTAAGTAGCCTTCCAGTCTCTTATCTTTGAAAGTTTATTGACATGATTTCCTCAATAGTTCCTTCATCTAAAGTTATATGTGCACTTAGTTGCGCGGACTCTTCACTTTGATGCTGCACCCGTGTCGGATTCTCCAAAAATACACTACTTTTGGTGAATCCGACACGCACTCGTTGATTTTTTGAAGAGTCCGAGTAACATAGTAGTGTGCATGGTGCTTATTATTGCTACCCTTTCAGAAATTTGAGTTTGTGGGGGTGGGGTGGAGGTGAAATGGAATTGAAGGTTCCCTTTGACCTATAAAATTGCTTCAGGAGATTGTAAATATTGTGTTGTTGATTTCTTTGTCCCTGTTCTTTTTTTCCTGTTTAAGACTATTCTAACTGTCAGGATTTATTCTGGTTTAATACTTTAAAATCAGCAAGCTGCATATTTGTACTTAGATATGAAGCTGATTTCAATTGCTCTGGTTGATGGTGTGGCCTCCGTTGTATATTATCTCCTCCTGTGTAATTCTGATGCTGATATGTAAATCATTTCTTTTCTTGACAGGTATGGCAATGCTAATGTTTGGAAAACATTTACTGATCTATTTGATTATTTTCCTTTGACGGCATTGGTTAGTTAATCGTCACTCTGGTTTAATCTTTACAGTCTCTTAGACCATTTTATCTTAACAGCAATAATATAGCCTGCTATAGCATAAGCTTGCATCTGAGCTCAGTGATTAAGCTTTTTACCTTGTCCGATAAAATTTTCATTGCACTACTATATCTACAAAATTAGCTGCTAAAAATGTCTCGTCCTTTAGACTAACGTATTAGTTTCTACTTTCTTGTTTGCTTTGGAAGCAATCAAGCACTGCTTCATAGTCTCCTGGTTAATGAGCTGCTTCACTATTCTTACTCACACATGCTTCAGTAAATTATGAAGTCCAAACAAATACAATTGAAAGCTTCAAGGAAAGCCATATAAAATTATCACACCAACTTAGACCAGATAATGTTAGGCAGTTTCAACCCAAAAGCCTGAGACTCTTTAAGCCATCCAATGTTGAAATTGGATTTGGGGAAGGGGAAGGGGAAGTGGATGTTGTGGTGGAGTTGGAGGTGGGTTGTTTTGAAGATGGATTAAGAGCTTGTTCCTCCTAGCATTCCTTCTTTCTCTTCTTAATGAGACTGCTTCACCAATTTTGTATTATGAGGGAGAAATGATGTCCCTGCATTTAAGAGGTTTCACTATTTACCTGTTAATTTCTTAAAATTTTAATGCATGTTAGAATTTCCTCATTTATTTAGAAAGGAATAGCAGAGTGAATTTACTAAGGGCATGAATTCGTAAGAGTTAATAATAGAATAATGGCCTCTTCTTGTTAGCTCAACCTATGAATACCAATATCAGAAGGCATGGCAAGGCTGAATACTTCACCATAGATTAGTCTGGACTTAGGTTTTCCTATGTTCTATCGGGCATGCGTAGTGGCTTCAGATTGGCTTGTGCAGTTTCGGAAGATACCATTGATTGTTGCTGACCCATTTAATATATCTTTTGTGAGCGCACTTGGATGTTTACCATGAAAAATGTATCTTTTAAGTGCAAGAATTCGCTTCCTTTAACTCATGTTGCCAAATATCAAATTCTAGGTTGAATCCGAAATTTTTTGTTTGCATGGAGGACTGTCTCCATCTATTGAAACCCTTGATAATGTACGAAGTTTCGACCGTGTCCAAGAAGTTCCTCATGAAGGGGCCATGTGTGATCTTTTGTGGTCAGACCCAGATGATCGTTGTGGTTGGGGTATGTCACCCCGGGGTGCTGGATACACTTTTGGGCAGGTACTTTTACTGTATACTTGAGATTTCTTATTTCCATCCTCTCTTGCTCTCTTTTCTTGGGGACTATTTCTTCAGATTTTCATCACTTGTCTGTAATTTTACAGGACATATCTGAGCAATTTCACCATACCAATAATCTAAAGCTGATTGCTCGAGCTCATCAGCTGGTTATGGAGGGATATAACTGGAGCCATGTAACTAATTGCTTCCTCTTTTTCATTCATCTGGTGATACATTTCCTTTTAAAGTTAGCTTAATTAATTGTAACATCTTCTACTACAGGAACAAAAAGTTGTCACTATTTTTAGTGCACCAAATTATTGTTATCGATGTGGAAACATGGCCTCTATTTTGGAAGTTGATGACTGCAGAGGGCACACATTTATCCAGGTGCTTATCCCTCTGTCCCCTTTCAGAAAGTGCCTCATGTTATAATCTTGTATTCCTAGAATTGTTTTCTTGGATTTACTGTACCTTGTGCTGGAATTTTTGAATGTAACTGTGAAATGTAAGGTCTAATTTGGTCTTGTATTTGTGGCTCAACTAATGAAACACCTGAAAAAACATGCAATTGCAGTTTGATCCAGCTCCAAGAAGGGGAGAACCGGATGTAACACGAAGAACCCCTGATTACTTCTTATAAATGTGATGGAGAGCAATATCTATGGTCTGCCAAGTGCTGTTTTTTGCGATAACTTCCATCTATTGTCGAGATGTGAGTGCATTTATGGCAAAGCTAATAGGCTGCTCCCGGGAGGTAATCCGAGGATAAAGAGGCTTGACCAGGTCCCCCCCCTTGGTTAAAGTCATATTCTAACCTATGTTAGGAATATTAGAGTGGAGAAGTGCAGCCAGCAATGCTGTTATGTATGATTTCATGAAGACTTGTTTTCTGTTGTTCCTTTCCAAGCTCTGATTTTCAGTCTTAGTGTGATAATTTTGTCATATGTTGGTTGCAAGGAAGTCTGTTGTGTAAAGTTAAGAATCATCTACTTTACATTGTAACTTTTACCTTGTTAATGCAGCTCATCCTTTCTTTCTGAAATTTATTATTTTACTCCATTATTAGGATAAAAGTATATATTTTTTCTAAGAAATTTATTATTTTATTCAATTTAATCCTATTTAAATAGAAGAAATCAAGAAAAAATGTTTTATTTCCTTACACTATCTATGCTAATATTCACATTATTTTATTCTTTTTACATTATCTTCTTTAAATTTTTGATAAGTTAGAGTAATACTTTGTAAAAAATATGAATCAATAGTCAAAAAGTGTTGAACAAAGTGGATGTAAATTTTTGTTCTATTTCTTCTTAGATTTTCAAGAATTACAACAAGCATAGTAAAATGTGGGGTATATAAAATTATCAACTTCTTGAATCAAATTCTATGGGTAACTCTTATCTTTATTTGAAATTTGTCTATGTTAACAATTCATATAATAATTGCCCGAATAAAAAGCTGTTTTTCAACGTTGAATTGATAAAATCTTATCTAAATTTAATAATTGAAAAGGAAATTGAATAAATCGTTTATAAAAAAATATTAAGTATACTTTGCATTTAAAAATGCAAGTTTAGATTTTAGGCCTCTAGTTCAAATTTTTGTTTTTTTTATATAGAGAGAAGTGAAGAGTAGATAGAAGGGAAAATTGTATGAAATAATAGACTATTAATTCAAATTAAATGTTATAGCCATAGTTTATTTTATTTGTAATTCGCAGCAAACATCCCATTTTTTTGCCATCTGGTTCGGTATACAATTAACCATTTTCGGTATACGTTTATATGATATATAAACGTATAAAACGTATAAAATGCGTTTGTATTTGTATAAAGTGAGAGAAAAGTGCATATACAAATACAAATATATATATATATTTTCATCCTATACACTTATAATTATACAAATACAGATCTTACTATACAAATTACAATGTATAAATGAATTTATACAAAACTGAACAATTTAGTATAAAATTGGATATATCTAGCGAATTATACAAATCAAAAGTTCATAGCAAACATAAAATTTGTTATGGAGCGCAATCATGCAAAACTATAATTATAACATACAAATATGATTTTTATGTTTGTTAGTATATGTGAAAGTTGTTGTAGATAGAAAGAGACAAGATTGTGGAGGATATGACAATTATTTCGGCCCACAGAAAGTGAGGATACGGAAAGAGAAATTCCGCTGCTATACTCCGTCAATCATTAGTTTTGCCGTTAGAACTATTATGTAAACCTTAAAAATATTGTACTATATTTATTTTATTTGCCGTAAATAGTATATTTCTTTTGTCTCAATTTATGTGATATGTTTTATTTTTCGAGAGTTAAACAATTTAATTTTGATAAGAAATTTGCGCATAAAATCTTCAAATATTTTGAAATGAAATTTATATATATTTGTAAGTCACAATAATTGATAAGTCAAAATATCTATGAAAAAACTTACTATAAATTCGAAAGGTGCTGTGAGAGAATATTATTTAAGTTGAAAATTCGAAACGAAACAAGATAAACAGTACTACATGACAAAGGAATTATTGTAGCTTCAAAATAGAACTAATGCACACATCACAGCACACCAGCACAATAGAGTGACAATCTATTGTACCTTCAAAATAGAACTAAGTCCACCATCAACATTATAAAAATAAAAATACCGACCTTCGGAGGTCAGAATTTCAAAAATACAAAAATAAAAATACCGACCTCCGGAGGTCAGAATTTCAAAAATACAAAAATAAAAATACCGACCTCCGGAGGTCAGAATTTCAAAAATACAAAAATAAAAATACCGACCTCCGGAGGTCAGAATTTCAAAAATACAAAAATAAAAATACCGACCTCCGGAGGTCAGAATAAAAATAAAAAATAAAAATACCGACCTCCGGAGGTCGGAATTTCAACATTACAAAAATAAAAATACCGACCTCCGGGAGGTCAGAATCTCAAAATGCAAAAATAAAAATACCAACCTCCGGAGGTCGAAATTTAAAAAATTGAATATTCCGACATAAAATAAAAATTGACCTCGAGAGGTCAGTAAATACCGACCTCCAGAGGTCGATATTGAATAGCTACCAAGCTTTTTCCGACCTAAGCTGGGATGTCGGTTTTAGGTCGGTATTTCAGGGAATACCCACCTCCGGAGGTCAATATTTGTAGGTCGGTATTCACTGTTTTTTTAGTAGTGCCATCTCACAGAACTGCAGTAGCATAACCAATTTTGAAGTGTTATTTCTATAACCATTGCACAGAACTAAGTAGCCTTCCAGTCTCTTATCTTTGAAAGTTTATTGACATGATTTCCTCAATAGTTCCTTCATCTAAAGATAAAACCATGTTGATTCTCACAAGAAATCGAGAGCGGAGCTAACCTTCGGTTACACAGAATTTAGTTATATTTATGATTTTAAAATTATTAAAAAGATATAAAATATTGATTAAGAACTCTCTATTTTAAAGAAGTAAAATTTAAAACTTAAATGTATGCTTAAAATTAGACACGCGTGTCTAATCTAGCACGAGCCCAATATCTATTATTTTAATTTATATGATATTGATAAAATTTAGAAAGTTGATTAAATTTTAAGGCTCAAATATGCCATCGAACTTTTAGAAAAGGCTCATTTATGCCATCCGTTAAAAGTTTGGCTCATTTATGCCATTGCTGTTAAGAAAAGGCTCATCCATGCCATTTTTTTTAACTCCGGTTTTGCAAAACCATTTTTTACACACCAAACATGGTTTAACACTTTTCTATTGGTGTTTTTGGATCAAATGTACATTTTTTGCTT
>NW_006239212.1:288697-292744 GCF_000226075.1 Solanum tuberosum | reverse complement strand
TGAAGAATTGAAGATGTTGAAAATTTTGGAGTTGTTTATGTTCTTCATGTGTTCTTGGTGTTCTTAAGGATGTAGAAGCAAAAAATGTACATTTGATCCAAAAACACCAATAGAAAAGTGTTAAACCATGTTTGGTATGTAAAAAATGGTTTTGCAAAATCGGAGTTAAAAAAAATGGCATGGATGAGCCTTTTCTTTAACAGCAATGGCATAAATGAGCCAAACTTTTAACCGATGGCATAAATGAGCCTTTTCTAAAAGTTCGATGGCATATTTGAGCCTTTTCCCATTTTAATATGATTTTAGATATTTTAAATTGTTAGTTACTTTTTGTTTGCGTAAAATTAATGTGAAGAGGTTCATTAAGATAACCATAATTAAAGTATTTTTCGTCATCGATCGTTGAATCTATACTCAAAGTAGCTACAAGATATTACCGACATCCAAAATAATAAAGCTATAACTAAAGAATATAAATTTAAAACTAAAAAATATAGCTAAAACGGATTCCATAATTTCAGAAAAATTATACACTAATTAAGTTAAAATAGAACAAATAAAATAAGTTTTTCAATTTTTTTCCAAAACACGCTAAGCAGGCACGTCGATAGAGACGTGACTGCTTCACCGTGAAGTCTCTTTTATATAATAAGAGTACTAGTTTGTATCTTTCATATTTTATTATTTTCTGAGTATAATAATTGGAGCAATGAAATGTCTCATTTCAATATGTGCGGACCATAGACTATATACGTCCTAGTCAATAAGTCACACGGACAGCCTACAACTACTGATGTTATTTATTTTAATCTTCAAATAATTCGTCTGGTCCCTCTTTTTCTCCTTTTGAGTTAATTAGAGTTTATAATATGATAGTGTAAAAACATATTTTTATATAATATGATATAACTTGTTTTCTTACTAAAAGTAACAATAATGAATGAAAGTAATGTACATAGAGCGCACTAGGCTCTCTATCGACAAATATCATGTTTTCGACTTTTACTTGAATTGTCGGCCTTTGAAAAATCTTTCTAATTAGAGAAGTACAAACAAATAAATAAAAAAATGTCTAAACACTGTATAAATACTATCGAAAAGCAGGGGCACAAACACTTAAAGAAATAAAAAAATATTATTAATAAATTAAAAATATGTGACATGGCATTCCATTAGGAGAGAGATAATATTTTTTTTTTGTGTCAAGTATATTTTGAGGAAAATAGGTAAAGTTGGGTGATATTGTAGTCATAAAACAAACATAAGTAATATTATTCCGTAATTTCTCAAACATGGGTAACTATCTAGGGAAATTACTCTATAATCTTGTATTACTAGAATTGTTTTCTTGGATTTACTGATACCTTCTGCTGGGATTTTTGAATGTAACTGTGAAATGTAAGGTCTAATTTGGTCTTGCATTTGTGGCTCAACTAATGAAACACCTGAAAAAACATGTAAGATTTTTTTTTTTAAAAAAAAATTAATTCATACGAAGTTAATTTAGATTTTAGGCATCTAGTTAAAAAATTTCTTTATTTTTTCATCTATAGAGAGAAGTGAAGAGTAGATAGAAGGGAAAATTGTATGAAATAACAAACTATTAATTTAAAATAAATGTTATAGCCATAGTTTATTTTACTTATAATTCGCAGCAAATATCTCATTTTTTTGTCATTTGGTTTGGTATACAATTAGTCATTTTCGGGATACAATTACTCATTCGGTATTCAAATATATAAAATGTGTTTGTGTTTGTACAAAGCGAGAGAAAAGTATATATACAAATACATATATTTTCGTCCTATACACTATAATTATATAAATATAGATCTTATTATACAAATTACAATGTATAAATGAATTTATACGAAATTGAACAATTTGTATAAAATTGGATGTATCTAGCGAATTATACAAATCAAAAACTTTATAGCAAATATAAAATTTGTTATGGAGCGCAATTATACAAACTATAGTTATAATATACAAATATGATTTTTATCTTTGTTATATGTGAAAGTTGTTATAGATGGAAAGAGACAAGACTGTGGAGGATATGACAATTATTTGGACCCACAGAAAGCGAGGATAAGGAAAGAGAAATTCCGCTGCTATACTCCGTCAATTATCAGTTTTGCCGTTAAAACTATTATGTAAATCTTTAAAATATTGTACTATATTTTTTTTTATTTACCGTAAATAGTATATTTTTTTTGTCTCAATTTATGTGATATGTTTCATTTTTCGATAGTCAAATAGTTTAATTTTGATAAGAAATTTGCGCATAAAATTTTCAAATTTTTTGAAATGAAATTTATATATATTTGTAAGTCACAATAATTAATAAGTCAAAATATCTATGAATAAACTTACTATAAATTCGAAAAGTGCTGTGAGAGAATATTATTTAAGTTGAAAATTCGAAATGAAACAAGATAAACAGTACTACATGACAAAGGAATTATTGTAGCTTCAAAATAGAACTAATGCACACATCACAGCACACCAGCACAATAGAGTGACAATCTATTGTACCTTCAAAATAGAACTAAGTCCACCATCAACAGCTAAATTTTGACCACTTGTGTAAGCAGATTCATCAGACGCCAAGAAAAGTGCTGATTGTGCTACATGCATCGTGCTCAACCTAACACCTTTCAAGTTTCCATTTCCATATATTGCTGCTTCCAATGGACCCGCATCCAACCCATACGCTTTGCACACCAGGGGCGTCGCTATTCCATATGGCGACACCCCATTCACCCTTATCCCGTATGGACCTAGGTCACGTGCGGCCGCTTTCACAATGCCTACAACTGCGTGCTTTGACGCAATGTAGGCAAGCGAAGTGGCCCCAGCTACAATACCATCTAAACTCGCGTTGCATATAATGGATCCCCGAATTTTCTTATCAACCATAAATCTAGCCGCGTGCTTGACCGCTAACGCGGATCCTCGTGCGTTGATGGCCATCGTCTTATCGAAGACCATCACGTCCATGTCCAGGACGCTGCAAAAATTCAGCGTCCCAACATTACTAAACATGATGTCAAGAGTACCGTATTTCTCTACCGTGTAAGCTACGGTATCCTCAACTTGCTTCTCGTCTGTAACGTCGCAGTGTCGGTAGCTGGCTTTGTCAGCTCCGATAGATTCAACTACTTTCAGACCAAGTTCATCTTGAATATCGGCTACGACAATACGAGCACCATGTTCGGCGAACAATCTAGCACTTGCTTCTCCAATGCCACTTGCAGCACCTGTAATTATAGCCACTTTGCCCTCCAACCTACACGATGCATATAATATACCACAAAAACATTTGATTAAAGCTAAAAATACACATTTAATTCTCATATACAATTTGAGAAAAGAAAGAAAGAAATTAATGTACTAATTAAGTACCTGAGCTTATTTGCCATTATACGAGTAGGTAGCTTCCTTTGCAGCAACTGTATGTTAAATTTTTTTCGATCAAAACTGTATGTTAAATTTACTAATATATAGAAGGGGTCTAAGAAGCGCTACCCAATCGAGGCTATTTTGGTAATTCAAAAATTTTGAGGCTTTAGAGCCCGCTTGGATTAGCTCAAAGTCGGAAAAAAAAAGTCAAACTAGTTTTAAATCAAAAAATAAAACCTATTTTTTTATTATTTTTTTTAAGTCATTTTTGACATTATCAAACACTTCATAGCTTATTTTAAATTATTTTTTATTTATTTTAAGTTATTTTTTATATTTATCAAATATTTTCAAAAGTAAAAAAAACTTTGAAATCAATTCAAACATCCTCTCAGTACTATACTTCATTCTTCTAAGCAAGTGCCTTTTCTATGTATACTAGATATGGGACCCCGTGCCAGCACGGGGCCCAATATATATTATTGTTTCAGTTTCAATTTATGTGGTACATATGAAATTTGAAGATAATCAATTTTTTAGTATGTTTTTATATATTTTAAGTTGTTAATTATTTTTATTTAGAGTATGTTTTACGTAAATATATTATAAATCACAATAATTAACAAGTTAATATAAAAAAAA
>NW_006239212.1:287458-287897 GCF_000226075.1 Solanum tuberosum | reverse complement strand
TGATATTGATATTAGTATTATAATAAATTAAATTTTATTATTTTTAAATTTATGATCTCAATTGTCAGCCTATGCCACATTATAAAATGTTCCAAAGTAGATATCAGATTTACAAAAATGTCGATGCCAGCTAAAGTAATAAAATAACATCTAAGGGCATGAACCTATATATATATATATAAAGCTGAATATATAGAATCTGATGTAGCATCTCTCTATGGCCAGTATTTCTATTCATCTTTTTTCTTCCTTTTTTGACATTTTTATCTTTGTTTTGTATTTTTTATTTGTATTTAAAAAAAAAGTATTTATGCCATACCCAATTAATTATGCCCTTTATAACAATCATTACACTAATATAGATTTAAGTGAATGAAAATGGAAGATGAAAAGATAAAAACTATTAATTTTTCATAACTGTTTATAATTATTTAGCCTA
>NW_006239212.1:285160-285327 GCF_000226075.1 Solanum tuberosum | reverse complement strand
AAGATGCAAATTAAGGTGGAGTAGAATATAATAAATGATGATTCTTTTCTACTAAATAAGAAGATATAACGAAATTCAAAGGGTGAAGTTTTTTTTTAAAATGGATAGAAAATTCTATTAAGGTATCATTACGTCATTATTCAATATATTTTTAATATAAATTTCAT
>NW_006239212.1:267694-282353 GCF_000226075.1 Solanum tuberosum | reverse complement strand
TCTACAATAGAATTCCTAGAAATCCAACTTGAAAAATTATGTTAAAAATGGAAAATAAAAAGTGAAATAAATTTAATTGAGAGTTATCCTTCGTCTGTCCCATTTTATGTGACACTTTTTATTTCTCGAGAATCAAATAGTTTAAGTTTGACCATAAATTTGCGTATGATATCTTCAATTTTTTAAAAATGAAATTTATATATTTGTAAACTACGTAAAAATCAAAATATTATAATTCATAATAATTAATAATTCAAAATATTTTAAAGATCTATGAAAAATTTAAGATCAAAGATAAACTAAAGAGAGTAAAAGGGGAGAATGGAAAGTAGAAAAAAAGAAAAAAAAACGAATATATAGAGAGAAACTGAGGAAAAAAAATCAGAAAAGTAATTATTCATGTGGGTTATTGTATATGTAGAAAGACACGTGTACAATTAATGAGCCACAATGAATTTTATAGTACAATTTGAAATGCTTTGTGTATAACTTGATAGTATCGTGTTCTTCCTCTAAAGTCTCACTTCTAATAAGGAGTAATATATATAAATCACAATAATTAACAATTCAAAATCTTTAAATTGAGACAGTTAAAGTAATATATATTTGGAGCTATTGTGTCTGGTAACTGTATATATGTATGAGTAATAAAAGGTAGTACACATGTCTTCAATATAGTGAATCATCAGACAGCTGGCAACATATAATACTCCTATTTATTCTGTACAGTTCTTTTTGCATGCTGTACAACTAATTTAATAAAGTCAAAAGTTAATGTACAAAATTCTTTGCACGTTGTACAATTAATTTAATGCAGTGTTAGTCCTTCTAACTGTCATTTCTAAATAAGAGTAATTTGAAATTGACTAAAGTCATCAATGGCCCCTTAAAGTTGTCCGCATAATTCACTTAGACATCTTAACTAGGACTTGTACCTATTAAACACTTAAATTGTTTAAAACATATACCTATTAAACACAAAACATTGATGTGGCAACTTAAGTGTACCTTACTTGACATTAGGCACGTGAACAGGTTCCAAATATCATTTTATTTTTATTTATTTTCTAAGAACTTATACCTTTTTTTGTTTTATTGATATTTGGCATTAAAATAATTAAAATTAATTTCTTGGTAAACCCAAATAATCAACCTCATCCCCTTTTCAGCCGTCTTCTTCGTCCATACTTTTTATTTTTTATTTTTAACTTTGCTATTTCTTTTATTTTCATTCTTTATACAATCTAAATCTACTAATTAATTTGATTTTGCAATAAGAAAGAAGATTTTCAGTCATTGAAGTACTTAAGAAAGTTAGTAGGACTCTGTTCATCTATATTTCTGACCACTTTGAACCGACATCACCACACAAATTAAAATATAAGTTAATTAAGCTTATTGACAATGATATCTTAAAATTTCATAGAATTAATTTGAGTATTCTCGATTTCTTGTCGCCGTTAATTTCAAAATGATTCACATTGATTTATTTTTCACAGGCATCTCAAAAATCAGTTTGCTAAGCTATTATTCACGAATAGATTTAATCCCCATAATTTATAGGAATAATAAGAAGAAAAATAAAAAATAATCTGCCAAAGGAGTCGAGAACGGCGAGTGCTTAAGGAAGAAGAAGAACAAGCAAAAGTTTTAGTAGGTGGGGTTGAAGTATTTAGGGTTGAAAACAGTACTTATTTTTTTATCTTTCAAAATTATAAAATAATTTTTTATAGTTAGATTGGGCAATAGGCCATGGGACAGGTGTCATAATTTTATTCGTAACTATTTTAAGCTACGACATGTGAGTTACACGCACAAGGTTTTATGTATTGATTGTCATTTTGTGTCTAATAGATATATATTTGTTAATAATAAAGTGTCTAATAGGTACTAGCCTTAGGAAATTTTTTAATATGGTTGAGGCCCAACCAACAATAGTTGTGTGAGGCTCCATTCAATTTTTGACACTTAAATTTGTGGGCCTCATTTTAACACCACAAAGAAAAATAATGCTTTGGGCAAGGTTCAAACCCATGACGCGTTCCTAAACATTGAACCCTTTAGCCATTGAGCTGCACTTCTCTATAGTGTCAAGGGGGTTTATTGTATAAATTTATTTCATAAAATCAGAATTTGACTTTGTATATACACTGTAATTTTTCGACGAAGGGGGTTCGGGTGAACTCCTTAGATCCACGCTGCTCCACCCCTGATCCTTAATGTTTGCGGGGAAGTTCAAAATACTTTCTTTAAGTATATATTGAATAATTTTGTGTTCTTAAATTTGTCAAAAATTAATATTGTTAGCTTTTGTTAAATATTAGTCATTTATATTTGTTTGAAAAGAATTTTTTTTTAATCACAAATGTCGAGAAAGACTCATCAAATACTCAAATAACACAAATTGTACCTCAAAAATTATGCTCCTTCTAATCATTTTTGCTTGTCTGATATTGACTTAACACACTTCTTAAGCAGCAATAAATAGAATATTCCTTCCGTTTCATAATAGTTGATCATATTTCTTTTTACATGCATACTAAGAAATTATTTATAAGAAGATGATTTTACTAATTCACTTCTTACAAAACTTCTTTGGAATTTTATAAATAAATGTGAACACTTTAAAAAAGAATTAATTGTCAGGGCAATATAGAAATAATTTAATTAATATTTTCTTGATTTAGTAAGGTAAGACAACCAATATGAGACAACTATTTTTAATAACATGATCAACTATTTTTACTTGTCAATTTTTTATTTGACACACGTATTAAGAAAATAATGATTGATATACTAAGTTTACCATTTTGTCCCTATTAATTGATAGAGTTCCAGACATATTACTCATTACATTTTTCAAAGACATTAATTTAATGTTTATAAATTGAGAGTATAATGTGAAAAACGAGAATTATCTTTTAATATAACACCCAAGTAAAAGTGAACGGAGAAAGTACTAAACTCGCTAAAAATATTAACTTCTTTTAGCCATGATTTCTGAAGTTGCAATTTTTGAGATTTTGGACCCGTTTGGCCCCAAATATATTTGAAAAAATAACTTGAGAAATAGTGTTTGGTCATACAACTTGTCATTACTTGGCAAATATATTTGTCAAATATCCAAGTTCTCAAATACTACAAAAAATTAGTATTTGGGCCAAGTTCTTATATTTGAGAATTTTTAAAAATTTAAAAATTACCCCAAACTTTTATATTTTATAAAAAACACCAACCATTTTTTAATCCAAGCAATATTTATCTACCAAATTACTCCACTAATAACTATTCCTCTCTGCTATCTATACAAAACTTGACAAAAAAGACACTTTATTTTTAATGGGTTATAATTCATCTTGAATCAGTGACAAAATTGAGTATGCGATTAATGCATTGTTCTTGCCCTTATTGTTATTTTGTGGTTGTTGATTTTCATCAATTATGCTATGAGATTATTTTTTCGGAACATGTAATTTTAATACAAACTTAAAGATAATTTTAATAATTTTTAGAACTCATGAGTATAAATCATATTTTATAAAATAGTCAAATGTTTCTCCCAAAACTTATGACGATGAAACTTCACCTAAAAATAATTTACCCAGAATATTTAAAAATCCGAAGCCAAATATTAGCTTGAAGTTTTGTGAGTTAATCCAAAAAAAACTCAAAAAACTTGAAATTAGTTGAAGATCAGATTTTGAAATTTTGATCATATTTCATAGTCAAACAAATATTTGATAATAAAATTTTAGATAGCAGACAAATAAAGAGAAAATGGCATAAATAGTCTCTTAACTATATGAGTAGGTCTAAAATGGTCCCTTAACTATACACTTGACAGATTTAGTTCTTTAACTATTTAAAAACTTATCAACTACACTTACCAATTTTAGTCTCTTAACTATAAACTTACCGATTTTAGTCCTTTAAGTATTCAAAAACTTATTAGGTTTTGATCTTTGTCCATTTTTTAAATACAAATAGCTTAGGTTTATATTAACAGAAATCTTCGTAAAATTGAATCTTTAATCCATTTTTAAGTTGTTTCTCTATCCCCACCTTTTTTTCTTCAAACTACTTTTATGAAAAGAACAATAACGTCAACGATTCAAAATAAAATTAATGAAGAAAGAAGATATAAGTCCTAATTTTATTTAATGGAGGATATAATTAAGCATATAATTGTTGTTAATGACTTGAGCCCACACTTGAATATGCTAATCAATGCGGATTTTATTTAATTTACTAAAATTTCTTTACGTAAAATAAAATGAATAGAATAATTAAATTGATCTAATTTTTTTTTTAAAAAGAATTGCAAATCTACCATTTTATAAATTTCAATTTCTGAAAATTAAATAAATTCCGTTCAATGAAGTCGTTGGAGTACAAACTTTGAATTTAATTGGTAATAATTTTTTTCTTTTTATAATAAAGTTTAGCATTATCAGTCATTAGTAGAAATAATTTGCTTCATTTTATCCTCTCTTGAATAAAATTATGACATATTTTTTTTTCTCGTGAATTTTATTTTAAATCGTTGAGGTTAAGGTTTTTCACATAAAGTTAATTTTTAAAAAAAGTAGCAGAGGGAGAACCAACAGAAAAAATTGCTAAAGAAATTTAATTTCTCGAGATATGAGTTCCGTTAATATAAACTTAAGTTATTTGTATTTAAAAAATGGATAAATATTTTGAATCTTTTTAAGATACAGAAGGGATGATTTTTGTAATATCTCCAGGTAGGAGCATTACTACTTCCTTTTTAGTTGAATCTTGTCTTCTACTGCCTTCCTCCTTACGGATATCTGTGCCCATTCCTCCCTTTTCTCTCTCTTTCTTCTGTACCATTTCTGCAACTCTGTCACCTATAGACCACATCCCCCAGCTGACACGTGTCCTTTTTCCGTTTTGAGATTCGCCTCAAACTCACTCTTCCCCATACCCCCAAATACCTTCTCTCAAATCTTGCTTTGCCATGTTTGTCAATCTTTCTTTTTTGCTCTCTGTTTCATCTACATTGCACTAATGGCGTCTCTAACGCCTGGTATTTTGCTTAAACTCTTGCAACATCTTGATGATAAAGAAACCAAAGTTGCTGGCCAACACCGCTCTGCTCTTCTTCAGGCATGTCCAAAAAAAATACTAATCTTTTTTTATATTTATAACAATGCTGGTATATCACTTGAATATTTTTTTTAATGGGTTTTCAGGTGATTAGTATTGTTCCTTCACTTGATGATGATCCATGGAAAAGCAGGGGATTTTATTTAAGGGTATCAGATTCTCAACATTCAGCTTACGTTTCTGTATCAGAACAAGATGTTGAGTTGATACTGAGTGACAAGATCCAACTGGGTCAGTTCATTCATGTTACTCGTCTTGATTCCGGTTCCCCTGTTCCGGTTCTTCGTGGAGTCAAGCCGGTTCCCAACAGGCGCCCATGTGTTGGGGATCCTAAAGATTTGATTTCTAGTGATTTTCTCACTGCTCGGAACCGACCCGACCCGAAAAGAGGGAAGAAAAATGGTGAAGTGAAAAGGGTCGAGGCGAAAACCAAAATAAACAGAGTGGTGTTGAGTGAGGATGTAAAATCAAGAAGACAGTCCATTGGGAATGGGAAGGTGGATGGGTTAGAGATGAGGAGATTGAGTTTGGATTCAGTTAGAAGAGGATGGGATCGGAGCCCCGGTGAGAAAAATGGTGCTGGAGCTACTACACCTAGGTCCAAATCAAAAACCGGGTTTCCGGGTTCGGATTCTGTAAGTTTACCCCCATAAATTAGTTGTTGATGAACTTTTGGCAGAATGTGACTTCATTTAATTTAGGCTTGACATTGTTGTAAAGTTTTATCTTTTTTAGTGATTAAGTTGGTGCTTTAATGCTGTTTGTTAGAATAGTTTTTTTTTTGTTTTCTCTTTTAGGTCAATTTTCTGATTCAATTAGTAAACCTATGGCAAAAATGGTTAGACAATAATACACTAGGTTAATTTCAATGTCCTTGTCTTTTTCTTTATTTGGTTCTTCAAAGAGATCACATTAAGTTCATGTTTAGATTAAACTTAAAAATGTTGGTTCTTTCTGTACAATAATGGATGGATTGGACTGGATACTGGATCAAACAGTTCATGCTAAATCGAGATTTTATAATGCGTTGTAGTAGCTTGGCTATTTATCTCCATGACAATGTTAAGAACTGTATCCCTGTAGACTGTAGTTATATGGCTTGCTTCAGTATGTTAGTCTTATAGAGTACGGGTGGTGAGTCATCACGAATCATTTTGTTGGTGTTGTTTATTGGATGAATGTGAAACTTTAGTTAGTCTCATATAATATTGACCAAGTCTTTTTAAGAGAAAATCCATGCCTATGTTTTGTTGATTGTGTTTGAATCGGATGAATCGATGTTTTGCAGCTTCCTTCTGTGAAGAAGCCTTCTTTAGATAAAGTTTCAACACCAAGACATTCAACTGCAAGTATTTCACCGCTTACAAGTAGGAATAATATTGTGTCACCAAGGTCAGTTAGCAAGCCCACTAGAAAAGATGTAGAGCTTATTGTGTCACCAAGATCAGTTAGCAAGCCTTCTAGAAAAAATTTAGAGCTTATTGTCTCACCAAGAGCAGTTAGCAAGCCCGCTAGAAAAGATGTAGAGCTTTCACAAGATGAGACTCTTCCGTGCAATCTGACAAAGGTGGCCCTCAGTTTCAAAAATTGGTCTGACTCAAGGATTTCATGGAGTTCACTTCCATCAACAGTTCGTGATCTTGGCAAGGTATGTGAAGAATTAATGTTCTAGTTTTTTAGTATATGATAGTGGTATGCTTGCCTATCAAATTGTGCATTATAATCTCTTCAAGAAGTTGTGTATCAAATTGTGAATTATAATCTCTTCAGGAAGTTACAAGTTTAAGGAATGTTGCATTTCTATCTGCTATGCATGCATTAGAAGAAGCTGCTGCCGCAGAAGGTATCATCCAGTGCATGAGGTAATGGTTCAGCTTTATTTCGATGCCTCTACTTCGCATGTATTTTACCAGTACTTGACATGAAACTACTGGAATTTAAGCTCTGCCTTTGAATATTTGAATCATATTATTCTGTTGATGTGTATTTATAATTTGTTCGCTTAGTTCTAGAATACCCCTGTGTGGGGACAATCTTGATTAGATAGATTTATTGCATTCCACCCGATTATTCATCCTACAATGTTATCTTGCATTAGGTTCATAATTTATATATTGGTACCATGCAAGATTATGTGGTTTTTGCTGCCTTTTGAGTCGTTGCATTCCTTTCTTTAGCAGTGTCTCATTTGGCTTGCGTCATACCCTTATATGCACCTAACCTACAGGCTACACATCACTTGTCATTACGAGATATTATTTGTCCTTTTGGAAATAAAGTAAAAGCGATCCTTAGAGACACGTTTTATCTAGTCTCCATCATTTTCTATGTACAAGCAAGAATGGTTGTATTAGATCACCTTTTTGTATGTTATATTTTCACTCTGCAACACTCTGATCACATTGACAATGTCCTGAATCAGCCTTCAGTTAGTATTGAATGACGAACTTCTTCGATCTATGTGTTTAGCTGGATATCCCATTCTCTAGTTTTTCAGTGAACATAGTTCAGGTGTTGTTTGCCAAGAATTGAATATTATCTGAACACTGGTCTTCTTTATCGAAACAAATTATCTGAATGCTTTCATGTATTAATTGTGGTTTGAAATCACATTGGCAGTGGTAACTTTCTTCAAAACCTGTGTTCTACCCTTAAGACATAGAAGGTAAGCTTCCTCCTTACACTTCTCTACAGTATGTTTGCAGAACTATGTGAATCATCGAAGAAAGTACCTGCTGGACAATTGGTTGAGCAATTTTTAAACCTTCATCAAAACATGCAGAAAGCAGCGTCTCTTACCAAATCATTGGTGACGAGAACTCCTGAAGCGAAAGGCAATGACAAGTTCTGTCTGCAGAATGCCTTTCCAGAAATTTGCCATAACGTTACCAATAAGAACACGGCCTCTTGGATTCAAGCTGCAATTGACTCCGATCTTTCCAAATTCTGTTTGTTCATAAAGGAAGACAAGAAGGGAAATTTGGATAGTGAGAAATCTCATTACATTATACTAGAGAACACTCCAAAGATTAGTGAAGCAGAAAACCATTCGCCTATAATCAAGCAAAGCACTAAAACCAATGGGCCATCTGGTCCTGATTCTAGTGGAAGAAGATCAGTATCTAAACCAAAGCAGCATTTACCAGCTACAAGAAGAACAACTATTGAAAGGGAAGAGTGGTCCAAAGGGAGTGGGCTGAAAGAGGCTGCAAATTTAGCAGAAAAGTTGCTTTCTTCATCTCGAGCTTGGTTCTTGAACTTCTTAGAAGATGCATTGAGCAAGGGATTTGGGCTGGATGCTGTAGACGGAAATTCTGAAATTGTAGATCTTCTTGGTCAGCTCAAAAGCGTCAATCAGTGGTTGGATGACATGCTTAAGTTAGGTAACAGAATAGATGAGAGGGTAGAAGGATTAAAACAGAAGTTATATAGGTTCTTGCTCGATCATGTTGACTCCTCGATTCTTGGAGGCAAGTAACCAGCTATTGACTACTAACATCCTGAAAATTCGATTGTTCGTTACAGATGCTATTAGATTAGGTATGTTCCAATGACCTGAAATATGGTCATTAACACCATTGGGGTTGATTAGGCTCTAAGATATTTAGAGAGGAGTAGATATGACATACTGCTTCAGTATCCAAATGTAAAGAGGAATTTATCTTCATATTAAACTGGAGAAAGAAAAACTTTTTCATCACCAAAAGTTTGTCTGTCTTGTCATTTTTGCTTGTTTAATCTTATATCCACACTGCCTCAACTAACTCAGATTCGCACGGCGTAATACTTGAGATTAAGATGGAAATTCAGGCTTATAACTACTTGTGAATTCTTGAATTGCTTTGGCTTTTGCCTGTGAACCTTCTTACTCAAAAATATACATGGAAGGCTAAAAAAAAAAAAACATAATAATCTAATTCCAATAGAAGGTGAATAAGAATAATTTAGAAAAAATGAAAGCTAACATTTAATAGAGTCAAAGAGAATCTATTTTTGGTGCATTTTTGGATGTCTTGTCAGTAGCAGCACCCTTTGACAGAGCTTTCATCCCTTTGCAGGACTTCATGTGGGCATGAAGTTTCTCTGGCTTGAATGGCTTTCCACATTGCCTGCAACACACATTCATAAATTAAATACTATGCTGACATTTAAGAAACGATACTCCCTCCAAACCACTTTACTTGTCGAATTTATTAAAAATTCATAGTTCAAAATAATTCTTATCTTTGAAAATCAAGATATAATTAGGTATTTGTATATTTTTCTAATTTACACAGAAAATTTAAGTGAAGAGCGCTCACAAATTGTGATTACTTTGATCAACTCTCTTTTTTATTTATTGAAGAGAAATAAACATTTTAAATAATTAAAGATAAAATATAAAAGCATAATAGTTAAAAAAAAAACATAATTCTTTTAAGAGGTGTGTAAATAAAAAATGTGAGAAGTAAAGTGATCCCAATGAAGTTATTTAGATAAATAATTTTATGATTAAATAGATGTCTTTTTTAAGGTACCATGGCAGTAAGTAGAATGTGTCAAACTTTGTGTATTTGTGCTTTAATTTAATGACATACTTTAACTTTCGTGTTCACTTTTATTTATCATTTTTAAATTTGATGTATTTATTAAAGAAATATTTATTGATATGGTTATTTTATTATAATATTTCTATTAATTGATATTTAGTATTAGGAATTGAGAAATGATATAAAAAGTAAGTAACAAATGCTAAGGATAAAACATGAAAAAAATAATTATCTTTTTTCTTGGTATATTAATCTATGTTGAAATAGTTGACAAGTAAAAGTGAAAGAGGGGTGTACTTAGCAACAATTTCAACGTACATTTCCATTTTTAGCATACAAAGAAAAGACAATTATTATTATTTTTCATTTACCCTTAATATTTGTTACCATTTCTCATAACATTTTTCAAGACTTAATATTAAATATCAATTAATAGGATAGTGTGGTAAAATAATCATGTCAATATTTTTTTAAAGAATGTGTTAAAATTAAATATGACAAGTAAAAGTGAACCGATGATATACTATTTCAAAATAAGTGCTATTTTAATTCAGATATATCCGTTAAAACTTAAAAGTATTGATTTCTAGAAAACAAGAAGGGTTTATACTAACTTATCCCTAATCAAAGAAAAACTAATTAATGATTTATGATAGTTTTGAAAAATAAATCAATTTCTTCTTTAAATCCTAAAACATCACATATTTTAAAATAAAATGAAAAAAAAAAACTAAAATACCACTTATTTTAAAACGAAAAAAATAATATTTAATTTAGTTATTATGAAGGAACTTACGAGCAGTTGGGTCCATGGATTGGCTTATAATTAGCAGAAACTGATCTACGACTACCAAATTCACTTTTATTCTTTGACATACTGAATGCCCCATCACAGCTTTTCCTGCAAACAACAACAAACTAATTAAGCTACTCACCGGCGGATTCAGAAATTTGACAAAGGGTGTGTAGATATTCTACTCAGTTATATGAGTGTATGCATAATCAGAGACGGAGTTAGGTGGAGATTTGTGGATTCAAACGAACCTAATAACTTCTCCGTATATTCAGTATTTATATTAGAAAATTAAAGGCATAAATATATATGTAATTAACTTGTGAAATGTAAACCCTCTAACAAAATTAATTGACAGCGCAAAACTCAAAAGGGTGGTGAAAATGCTTTTCATATCAGTGTAAATTTCTCTTTTTTTTCCTTTTTAGAGGAAGAATCTGAAACTTCTAACCTTGACTCCGACTCTATGCAAAATTATATATACAATTCATAATAGCTAACATTTAACTTGGATACAAACTACATACGAAAAAATGTGTACCAGATCACCCTTAAGGTGGTTCCATGCTACTTCAACATTGGTCTTAATTGAAACAACGTTTAAGTATTTCGACACCTAATAGTAATAAATAAAAACGTAAAATGCGAAAATTACCTTGCATTAGTCTGTTGTTGATTCCAAGCAGTCCCAAAAATCCTCTGAGATCCTCCAATTTTATCAGCTTTACAGATCTCTGATGAAAAACTAACTGTTTTTTCACCACCAGCAGAAGTTTTATTTTTTTTGAGTGGAATAATTCCAGAGTCATTAGTATCAACAGCGCCACAAGTAATCAAATTCCTGAAAATACTTGAAGCTCCATTTGAATAGCTTCTACTCTTATTGAATTTGGGAATTTTCGATGTTTTTTCAGTATTCTGACTAGTGTCTATTTTTTCTTCACTATCCTCTGTTTTCTTCTTGGTTTTCATCGAACCAAAAGAAGAAATAGAAGAAGAAGAATTAGAAGAAAAAGAAGAATTGTTCTCGATTTTGTTACCAACTTTTTCTTCTTCTTCGAATTTTGGTGAATTTGTGGTGAGTGTGGATGTTTCAGAAGAAATATTATTTTGAGAGTCTTGTTCGATTTCTAAAGAGATTTTCTTTGATGAATCCATGAGAAAAACTTGATCTTGATCTTCTTGTTTTGTTTGTTCCTTTTGCATGATTGCTGTTGTTACTTCTTTTTCACCACATGAAACATCTGCAATTTTTTTTTTTATAAATGTGAAGTTCAATTAATAATACTATTTCTTGAATAAGAATTAAGAGATGTTAATACTGATTAATACTCTCTTATTCACTAATAAATCTATAAATTTGCCTTTTTTGGAAATGTGATGCTAAGTAAGTACATAATATTGATTGATATCTTATTCACTAAATCTATAAATTTACCTTTTTTGAAGTGTGAGTACAAAATATTGATCATTAATTATTGAATTTCCTTTTCCACACTAAATTGAAGTGAATTTATGCTAAAAATATTAGGCAATATTCATCATTTAATGAGAATAGACAAGTAAATTTTTCTCTTCCAAAAGCTATCACTTGTCTTTTGAAAAAGTATAGAAATGTTGTACAATGTGCTTAATTATATGTACCATGCTGCCATTTTAAATTAAACCTCAATTATGAATTATACAATTCCACTAATTGTACCCTTAGAATATGATTAAAATGCCCAAGTCCATAATATTGTTCACAGCATACTTAAAGTTGATTAGCAAACATGTTGGTCATCTAAGAAATAAATTAACTTATATGCTTGATAATATTTAAAAAAATTTACACTACCTAATTTGTGATTACCTTCTAGTTTTGCGACTTAGTGTTACAAATAGTTAGTTTACCGACTTTAATGAGAGTAAGTTTAGTGACCATCTATCGAAAGTAACTCAAAAAAAGGGATAGTTACCTTTAATTGTGGTGATGGATGGAATTTCAGATCCTTTAAGGACATATTCATTGTCCGATATTGGAGTAATGAGATCTTCATCCAATAAGTCTTGCCATACATATCCTGTTTTGTATTTCCTGCATCATCATAATATTGACTCCCTCAATTTATTTTTCTATTTTTAGGAAATAAAATAAAATCCCAAATTTCCATATCATATAGTAGTATATATTTCCAGCACAATTGATTGAGAATTGATCTTTAATGAGGTGAGATATGATTGATTCTCGTGACTTCCACTAGAGGATCAGAGCATTAAATTTAGTACTTTGTCATATGAGATTTGTACCTCCATTCTGATTTTAATTTACAGGATACAAAATTTCAAATAAAATATATGACGAATATATTCATGTAGAGGAGTTTAACTAGGCAGTTTGACGTATTATTCACTATGCTTTATTTATTGCCCGAGAATTCTTCTCAAGAGGGTTATTATTTGACACCTCGATATTGACTCATTACTCTGTTACTCTTTAGGAGGGATCAAACTCTTTATAAACTACCGATACATTGAGAATCCAAGACTTTTCCTAAAACACAAATTCTCAACGTGTTTATACCATGATCAAGTGATATATAGTTGAGGGGAAAATGTATATTGATTAATTATAATTAAGTGATAAAAATGTATGCATAAAAATTTGGTGAACACTAGCACTGAGCCTCCTGTAAGTTTTAACTTGTACTATGAAATTTATACCACGATTCTGCTTTTAATAGATATAGATAAAGATTCAAAATTTCAAATGCAATATTATCACATCTATATATCCATGAATTATAAACTCTTAATTCGTTTATAGAAATATTTTACTAAGCAATCTAACGCATTATTCACTATAACTTACCAAAAATTCTAACTGATTGAGTTATTTAACACCTCGATATCGACTCATCACCTATGATACTCTTTAGGGGTATCCATTTGCATTTTGAGAGAGAAGAACACTAAGCTAATTTTTAAGCAAACAATTTCATGAAATTATAATAAAAACTTGAACTAACCTCTTATATGACCAAGCAAAAGATTCAGGCATGTCTTTTCCTCGCAACTCTCCCAACCATCTCTTAATATCTATAATTATCCAATCATTAATGGAAAAAAACCTCAATCATCTATTTTCACAATTAAAAGAAAAATAATCTTTATATAATTAAATTATAGAAAACAAACCTTTGAGACGAATGCCATTTCTAGAGAAATGATGAACTCTAATGAGATGAGGATGTTCAATACGACCTTTTCTACTCAAAAAATATATGATATGAAGTCTTCTCACTTCTCCTCCTCCTTGATTTTGTCCTTCCATTAATCTTCTCCTAATTCATTTTTACAATAATTAAACAAACAAAATTTTAACTAAACAAACTGAATTCTTCTTTCTAGGCATGCTTTAATATAATATTAACAAATTCAAGAAAGTAATAATAAAAGTAATTAAATAATTAAAGATCAAGAATATGGGACAAATCTATGTATGCCGGCCTGCTCTAAAGATTAGAAGAATTAAAAAAGGGAATAACGAATTTTATCGTGCTTTTAACCAAGAACTTAACTAATTATATATTAAAAGAAACATGTTTGTAAAATATTTTTTCTCGCACATTGGAACTCCGATTAAATCGAAATTCACGCCTGAAAGTCTTATCACGTTCTCTAATAAAGATGACTTCGCATCAAGATGCACTCAAATCTGAGACCTCTGATTAAGGATGAAGGATGACGGAAGGAATAACACTCAACCACCTTGTTGGTAAACATGTTTGTAATTAGTATATGTATATATGTGCAAGTGCAGGGCCTAGCTAGTGTAGTTCAATTTATTTAAAGAGTATAATATAAGATGTAAAGTTATTGAAATGATAGAAACTCTTACACACTTATCAAAATAAACATCATTGGATTTGGAGATTACCTTATAATGCTTTGTTTCTTTTGAAGAATGAAAGAGAAAAAGAAAGTGATTGTTTTTTATCAAGAAAAAAAGAAGAAGAGGGATTTGAGGGGTGGGTTGGGGTGAAGAAGTAGATCTAGAGCTTCTGAACCATATATAGAAGTAGGAAAATTAGGTGTTCCAAGAAAGTTTTATCTGATTTCCCGCGATATGCTCAACTTATACAAAGAAATAAAAATACATATATATACACACAAATGTATATGTATTTTTTGTGTGTGTTGGAGGTTGGGTGGGTGGGGTGGGGTA
>NW_006239212.1:241939-267018 GCF_000226075.1 Solanum tuberosum | reverse complement strand
GGGTGGGGTAACAGCTTTTGACCATATTTTTGTTATACCTAGAGAAACTTTATTTTATCTATAATTTTGTAATGATCTGCATGAGTATTACAATATAAATATATTTAATTTGGTTAACAAATATCTTTTGGTTTAATATTTAATTAATGAATTCCATATATATTGTCCAAAAAGATTTTTTTTATTTTTTTTAATGATTTTCAAACTAATATAGGATATTTGTCTAAATATATTTCTTTCCTATATACACTTTTTGTGTAAATGTTTTATAAGGAGCAATATGTAAAAGAGGTGAGTTTTCAAAATAGAAATATAAAACATGGTGATCAAAACAATATTTATTCATTTATTTGCCATTATTATTTTATTTTATCTAAGATTTTCCTTATATATCACCTTTTTTGCAACATTTTTTCTGTATAGCTTAAAAGGAATACTATTTTAACAGTGTATTTTGGGGCTTAATTCCACGTGGTTTCATTTCTAACCTTGTATTTTAGGATTACAAGTATTTTTGCTTTTGATTGGTTTCAAAAATTAAAATAATCAGAATATTTTGGTCATGTGATTAAAATAATCAACAAACTCACTTCAACTCCACCTAACTCTCTAATTAAGTAGAAAGTAGAAACAAGTAAAGAGACAATTTTATAAAAGTACGTACATATATAGCCACAAACAAGAAATCATAATTAATAAGTCATGGAGCCATAATTACCAGCCATTTGTAAGATTACTATGCAAAGATGGAAAAGATAAAAACATTATGTACAGTTCTTTATTATAATAAAATAAATGATATAGAGGGAAACAAATTATATATATAAAAAAATTAAATAAGAAAATGATTATTATAATTACGTATAATAGTAAGGGTTGGGTAACCTAATTGATTTTTTCTCGTAATGATCTGTAACAACATTTACTTATATTTCTAGCTAGCTACATTTTTAATCATAGACCTTTTATTTAAATTATCTTGTAGCTTATCAAATGATAAATGAATTATTCGTGGCCATTATTTTCCCATAGGTTGCTAATGGTTTGTTGAGTTAGTTAATATCATAAATTCAACAAGACATAGTTATATGTGAATGAAGTTCAGTAAACAACCAATCAAATTAATGCTACAAATTATCTCTAATTAGTGAGAAAATTGAGTGTTGACATTTTCATAATGTGCTTATCCACTAAAGCCAAGTCTTCCTCGCATTGGGCGGAATTAGGTAGGAGCAAGGAGTTGATTAAGATAAAAATTATTTTTTACATATATAAAGTTGCAAATATTAAATTCTCTCAATAAAAATATTGTCTTCGTCAATGTTATTCTTCCATCACTACTAGAAAAAAAAGAAATTGGTAAAGGACAAAAAATTATAGCTCACAACAGAATTCTAAATTTAATCTTATTTAGTTACGTATTAACAACCTATCAATTCTAAAAAAAACCAAATAGTTAGGAGCTTTTTAGCAACCAATTAGACAAGGATTACTGATAAATTCCGCGGCTAATAATTTCACATTTTCATAGTGATTTATATGTCATATCGATCATTCATAAGTAATACGCAGCTTTCTATATGAAGCCATACAACGCGTGATTTTCTACTTGTGACATTGGTCTTAAATAAAAAACATTATTAATTTAATTTATAGATGATTGCTCAATTTTTAGTGTATTGTACCAAAAGGTATTAAATTATCATTTTTTTATAATATAAAAGTCACTCAATTATTTCACCTAAGTAATTGTACCCAAAGGTATTTTGTATACCAAAAAGTCATTAATTCAAACTTTACCTAAGAATTATAACAAAGTCACTAAACAATTTTTTTATCTACGTATAGCTAAAACACCATCAACTTTATCTAAGATTTATATAAATATATAATAATCCAAAAACAAGAATAAACTTCATTCTCTCATATTTAAATCGTCAAAACTAAACAAAAAATCGTAACAAAAAAAAAAACAGAAAAGAACAATTTAAACCTCAATAGCAAGATGTTGATTATAAGAAGCATAATATTATATATAAATAACCATGAGTAGAACAGCTTCTTACATATATTTTTTTGCCAATTCCAGAAAACAGGATCTTCTAATCATGAACAGAATTAATTAACTTGATGAATGATGATTTATGATGTTTATATATTTTCTTATAAACACCAAATGATTATTAGTTGTTGAAATGTAAATTATCATGGCCAACATAAAACTTAAAACCGTAAAAACAAAAAAAAAAATCGTAAAAAAAAAAAAAACAGAAAAGAACAATTTAAACCTCAATAGCAAGATGTTGATTATAAGAAGCATAATATTATATATAAATAACCATGAGTAGAACAGCTTCTTACATATATTTTTTTGCCAATTCCAGAAAACAGGATCTTCTAATCATGAACAGAATTAATTAACTTGATGAATGATGATTTATGATGTTTATATATTTTCTTATAAACACCAAATGATTATTAGTTGTTGAAATGTAAATTATCATGGCCAACATAAAACAAAAATTAAGTTATGAAGGTGTCATTGTTTCCGGTAACCATGGAGACTCACTTGATGTTGAAATTTAATTTAAAGCTTATAGCAATAGAAAATATCTTACTACATTAATTATAACAAAATTAAACCATTAAGTCTGCGTTACGTTGCAGCTGAGAAATAGGTTTTGAGACTAGGGATGATGACGAATATAATGATCAAATCATGTCATCTACCTTCACTATATCGTTTTTTTTTTTATTTGAGTTAATTTTAAGGTTTGGTTTGGTTTGGTTGTTAAGATTCACATTAATAATTATACCCCCTATATATGATAATAACTTAATAACAAATTGATGGGATTGGACTAGCAAAATGCTTGGTGGAGGTTGGGGTCTCCAATGGGAAGGTTTAGATAACTTTTTACTGGTTAAAATGAGATGAGTTAATTAATAATCAAGAAAATTTCGTAAATAGTGCTATGTTTGTTCAGATTAGTGAAAAAAACGAAATTTGACTTTACGAAATGTAACAATATTTTGGTATATTTGCTCTGAATTTCTTACCTTATTAGATTTTATTATAATTGATTTATACTATTTCAAAGGGAAAATATAAATCTTTCATATTCAGGTAACTATTTTTCCGTAGGAAAAGACTTTAGACTTCTACAAATTGAGTATCCTTCCTTTCATAATAGCATTTATAATGTAGTTATTAAAAAAATTCGTTTAGGAGAGACTATTCTTCCAGTAATTTGTATGTTTTTTTTAATAGTATATTAGTTTTTTTTTTGTATGTAGCTCACTCGACCAAAGTATATATAAAAAAAAAAGTTTCATTTATCGTCTAGTTTATCACCTTCAAAATTTATAATTATTAGTTTTCATATAACACCTGATTATTTTGATTCCAACCAAAGAAATAATTACACCGTTTTAGTCAACAGGTTTTGGTTTAACTTTGTACATCAAGCGAACTTTCGACGAAGCAAAATATATACCTCGTGCAACATTAAAATATTCGACTAATTTTATTTTTATTTATTTATAGGAATACATACATACACATATATAACATCAAAGTTGTCATTAAAAATGGCTTTACAACCAATACCTAGAGTGGGTTCTTGGTACCAACCGATGCAATTTTAATTAAAGAGGACTTGGTTTTCTCATGAATTATATTCAATTTTATTAACAATAAAATATATATACTTGTTGTCTAAATTATAAACAAAAAATCATATCAAGCTATATTCTGTTAACACATTAACTACCCGTCTGCACAAGTTGTATACGTTGTTTAAGCGCAGAATTTTGATCACCCTTGTCTCATGGATAAATTTTTGATGTAAAAGGTAAAAAATAGTTTATGTTATCAAGGGCAAACGTTCAAAATAATCCACCTTTAAAGTTATTTATACAAATCACCCTAAATTTGCAAGTTTTTGTACGAATTGACTTTATTTTAAAGGTGACTTTAATTTTATATCTACGGCTCATTTAATAAAAAATTGTGAGCCAAAGTTTTTTTTTTAATTATGACCTAATTTTGCAAGACAAATTTTCTCAGTGTATACATTTGCTGGACATAAGTTCAATACTATCTAGTTCGCAAGACAAACCTTTTAATTTTTTTTGACTTTGACATAAGATTAGTTGATATAACTTGTGCCTGGGAATAAGTTTGATAGGCATAAATTCAATAGAATGAATTTTTAAAGGTATAAACTCTAAAATTGAACTTATGCCTCGAAAGACATAACTTGTGGCTTGGGCATAAGTTCACTAGATGGACTCCTTTAAGACATCAAGTTTTAAAACTAAACTTAACTTGTGTCTTAAGATATAAGTTCATTATTGTGATTTTTCAAAGCATAATATTCTAAAACTAAACTTATATTTTGGGTCATAGCTTGTGCCTTGGGGTAAAAGTCCAGTATATGAACTTCTTTAAGGCATAATGTTCTAAAATTGAACCTAGCCTTATAAGGTCTAACCTGTGTCTAGGGATTTTCTTAAAAAATATTAAGAGCATTTTCATCTGCTTAGTTACTTAATATGTTAAAAGATAAAAGATTAAAAATCATAAATTTATTAAGCAAAAATTAAAGACCACCCGAAATAGAGACATTCCTGAGAATGAACCCTAAATTTGTTGTTGTGAAGCCCAACACTCAAAACAGCCCAAATCCCATTCTCTTCTTGTGCTTAAATTTTGGGGAAAATGTAGGCCCAACATAAAACTTTGCACTTACATAGCCACTTCTTCAATTCGTCCCACATAACTAATTTTTTTGTATCAGTATTTAATTTATACATCCTTATATTATTATACAATATTTATATACCTATATAAATAAGTGTGTGATAATATGAAATATATTTATCTTGTATAAAAATGCATAAAACAATATATGAAAGTGAATAATATGTTGCTAGCTTCAAAAACAAACTTCTTCTGTGATTTGTAATTACTCTCTCCGTTTCAAAAAGAATGTCCTAGTTTGACTTGGAACGGATTTAATGTCCTAGTTTGATTTGGAACGGAGTTTAAGAAAAGAAAGAAGATTTTTTAATCTTGTAGTTCTAAATTAAAGTTTATTTCAAATATACCAAAATTCCCTTTAATCTTGTGGCCTTAAACATGCCTTGTGGAAAGTTGAAGTTAAAGTGTTGTCAAAAAAGAAAATGAGTCATTCTTTTTTAAACAGACTAAAAAGGAAATGAGGACATTCTTTTTGAAACAGAGGGAGTATAATTTTCGTTCAAAATCTGTTCAAATCTTCGTGATTTGGAAGTAGGATTTCCAAAAATCATTTTATAAGGATATATGTTATAGTATATTTTAATCAATCAATCAGCCATATACACCTCTATCCCATGCATGCATAATTTGTGTTATAACCTTTGGAAAAATTGCTTAAGTCTAAAATATTATAGATGCTTTCAAATTGTTAGACTTTATGAGAAATATTGCTTGAACAATCATTATTTGAACTAAACTTATTTACTTATCGACGAAATATGATAAAAGAGAATGATAAAATCTCCAATTTTGTGATTTTGTCCATATGATGAGCCAGATATAAGCGAAAGAACAAATATTTAATGCATGCATCTCGAATTAAGTAGGTCTTTTGGCCATATATTCTAAATATTTTTCACTTTATTTAAAAGTTATGGAGTTGGAGTCTTAGATAAAATCGAATTTGGTTATACTTTTTCCAAATAATATTTAGAATAATGTTCATGCTTAAATGTATTTAAATACAACTTCAAAAGTGATAAGTGAATTAAAATATAGGTTATAAGCCATTTTGGAAAATTTGAAACACAATTTCGAGTTAGATTTGAAACTTTCACGGTCAAACATTGATTTCAAATAAAATGAAAAGTCCAAAAGAAAGTTTTTATGACCAAGCAGATCCAAAGGTATAATCTACGTTTGATCATAAATTTTAAAAAATTATCATCAGATATCTATTTGCCTATGAAATTTTGATCAGATTTCTTCAATATTTTCAAGTATCCACAAACAATTTTTGGATTTTCGGGACTTCAACTCACAATTTTTTTCAAGTATAATGCATGTCCGAACACAACTTCAAATTTTAACTTTCAACTTCAAAATCTACCATCCAACGGAAGGTAAGTCAATTTAATCACTAGCAAACTTTATAACGACAAAGAGGTCACAACTAAAACGAAAGCATACGATACATTCATGAAATAACTATTTGATGATACAATCATAGAAAAAAAACAAACCCCATTTTTTATCACACCATATTTAACCCCTTTCATCACCATTCCACATGTCCTTAAACTTAGGTCCAGTTGGTCCTTCCTCACCCAAAACCTCATTTGGTAAACTTTTCACAAGTTTCTCAATAGCCCTCTTTAATTTTCCAGGCAAAAATCTCTCTATTTTTTTAAGCTCATTTGCAATATCATAGCTAATTTTTGGACCCCATTCTCTAGCATAGTTAAGCCACACTGGCTCAACAATTTTCAAATAATCACCAGCCACCACTGCATAATTTGCTCCAGTGTCCATCACCTGCCCCTTTGCTGTGTCATTTCTTAAGCCAATATTCCCACTCCCCTGCATATTTTGCCCTGTTTTCGAATAACAAGCGTGACCATGCAACGATGAATAGGCCACGGGCTTGTTACCATTTTCAAATTCAAGTTGTGGTGCACTCACCCAATTTCCTCCACTATGTTGGGAGAAGTACACACTTTGTAACTCTCCATTGAAGTTACTAATCCTTAACGTAATGTGTTCCCAATCGCCAACGTGCTGACCAATTTTCCCTAAGGGAATGTTGATGAATTCGATTTTTGCTCTAGCAGGGCCGTTAAAGGGGTAAAATAGCCATAGAGCGATATCAGTATGTGTCGCGCCAAACATTGGTTTAATATGTAAGTAGGATGTGGCAGCATGGAAATCTCCATTCTTGACACGATTTTTCGCTGAATCATCAGTTGGTAAGTCTAACCAATACGCGCCATCATTTGAACCATCTAGAGGAAGATTTGAACCGTCTGGCTGAACAAGAACCGGGGCAGATTCTTGCCCTTTCGTGTACAATAATACCCCATTCTGAAAAAACCAAGTGACAGAGGAAGGGTAATATTCTTCATCAGGGTGGAAGTAATATAAAGGCGAATACGTTTGAAATAGTGCTTGAACTTGGTTTAAAATTGGCATAGAAGAGAAATTTTCTACGATGTTTTTCAAACAAGCTAATGAATCTGCTGTAGCTCCGTTATTTAAAGCCATAAAAGCACCAGTAGACACTCCTAGACCCTTAATTCCTCTGTCTTTTGGTCTTGATGAGTACACATTCAACACATCATTTCCCCAAATCCAATCATCAGTTTCAGATACATCGGTTAAATCAGCACGAACACATCTGATTTTGTCAAGAGAAGGCTTCTGAGGAGACGTTGTTACAACGTGTCCAACAGATTTATAGCCCTCAGGGGGGATTGGGAGCCAGATATAGCAAACACCATCCTGTTTGATTTTCAAGTTTTCACTACTCCATACAAGAGTATAGTCATTTGGCAATTTTAGAGCATCTCCTGATGAATCTTTACCAATAAGAAGCCAACCAAAAAGGGGCAAATTGTTAGGTTGGCTATAGGATCCAAGCATAAAGAAATCATTTGGTAAATTTGATGGTTCAAAGAATGTAGCTCCAAGATTATCTGGTCCACCTTCTTGGCTAGCCCATACTTTAGTAAATGATGATATTTGAGATACTTGTAATCCTCCAAGATCAATGATTCCACTAGCAAACCCTTCACCTGATATTTAAACAAATAAGTCATGAGTTTGAGTCGTGGAATTAGTCACATCACACCCTAAGAGGGATGCACCCTTCCCCAAACCCTGTGTGAACATGGGATGCATGGTGCACCAGACTCCTCTTTTTTTTACATGTAATGCAAAAAATGTATCACTTTATCAAATATATTTGTCTAGATAGTAATATGGTGCAAAAAACGTGCGCCTTATCACCTAGACGCATGCACTAAAGCCTCAACTAAGCGAGGCAAAGGGCACAACATGGACTTCATCGAGCTTTAGGCGTAAAAGCGCTTTCAGGGAGCCTTTAACAACACTACAATTGATCAGATACTAATAAAGCAAAAATCATAACATAAAGTACCTGAAGGCCAAGTGGGCAATGGAGATGGAAACTTAAAGGGAGTATCAATTGGAAGTAACACATTAGCATCATCTTGATTTGAATTTTTTTTGTTGATGTTACCCATAGTTGAATCTTTCAAGGAATGGCTTGAAGGAAGTGTAGGGAATAAAATGAGGCAAGCAACAAATATATTCTGCAAAAGAGAAGTTGAATAATATGAAAGAAAGAATTAGCTAGCTATATATAGTTGAAAGAATAGCTCAATGGGTGAATTGTGCAATGAAACCTTAATGTGATGGTTATATATATATACTAAAATAACTTTCCTAGTCTTGACAAACTTATCTTCCTAGTTATTGACAATGTCAAAGACCATACCTACCAAAATCTTGGCTTCTCTGCTTTTTTCTACAAGTTAGAGATTTATATATGTATATATTAGGTAGGCTCTCTACATTACATTCAGCATTGTGAGGGGTTAATTCAAATTTTCTTCGTTACAAACTTGAATTATATATGTGTAGACAACAAAATTTTATTGTATTTAAGATGAACATCTACAAGACATCAAATATTATCTTTTTTCAAAAGAGGAGTGATCAAGAGGTGTTTTTCCTCAAGGTCAACTCGAAATATCGATCATCATATCGAACTACTATCTGACGTTCTTGATGATCAAATACATCAAGTAGGCCTAAAATACGTTACTAAAGACCTTTGAACAACAAAAAAACTTAGAAGAGAAAAATCAAGGAAATACACAAAATTCTACTCACAACGATTATCAATAAAATTACCTTTCTTTAATTTTTTGCGATAACAACTTAATTTACATTTTGAGAAAAAATTGTTGCAAACGATATAAGGTAAATGATTTGATATGTATATATAGTAAATGTGTCCTTTTCCAAATATAATATGAACGTGGAATGCTTCGTATACTGATCTGCCTTTTAAAGCACGTAACAAAATGCACATTATTAATTTTAGTCCCATGGCCAGAAAGGTAGATATAATGCTTAATAATTTCCCAAAGGAGATTTTACTTATATCTTAAAAAAACTACATTTGTTGATCATGGTTTTAATCATATAAGGTCAACAAGCATATGCTTCGTACAAGCAAAAAATATACTTTAGATACATGATGTGTTACACGTTTTAGAATATGCTAAACGATGCTACCTACTCTTTGCATTCGAAGTTTTTTTAATGATCGTACTATTTGAGGTCAACTTATACACATGGAATAATTTTACGCTATATCTTTCACCTCTCATCAAAAATAGATACCAGATAACTTTATCCAACTAAGCTAAGACAAATGAGAAGAAATTACTTACTATTTTTTTAATCTCTTTTGAGAATTGAACTCTGAGACCTCACGATTCTCAACTCACTTCATGGACTACTGAATCACGATGCAAGTCGTGTCTACTTTTTTTAACTAAAAGTTTTCCAGGAAATCAAATGAGACCAACATTTACCTTTACTTGTTCAACCTCATCATCACCTTTTTATTATATAAGATTAAAAAATTTCCTTGTGTTCCACAACAAATACTAATAAATTCAAAAGAACATGTTGTTCCCATAATGGCAATAATTAATCATAGATTAATAATCGATAGAGTTAGGTGGGGTGGAAATGCAGCTTAATTAATTTGGCCAGAGAGCTTAACAGTAAATTAAAAGGGCCGTCATCAATATAATATTGGAAGTTAGAGGAAACGGATTAACTTAACAAATCACCAAAATTATGGGATTCTTTTTAAATCTATTTGGTTTATATATATGATGGTTGTTATCCGTGGTATTGTATTGTGTTGTTAATTTAAATATTTATTTTTATTGTTACTTAATTTTTTGTACTGTATCATTGAATTCATTAAAATTTTATATAGCGATCAATTTGATGTGATCGTGTCATTACTCTCCCATAATATAATACTCACAATACATTATGATACGATACGTAACAACCCTTACAAAGTTGTATATATTCTTCAAGCTAAGTTCTTATCCATACTTAAAAGCTAAACTCGTTATTAGTTATTATGATTTGCAAGTTATGTTTTATCACGCAGAAGCCATGATGAGTGCTGATAAGAATATGCTTGGCGTGTGGTTATGTTATCCAATAAATTTTGTCACTAGTAAATTTTATATATGTATTTTCAATTTTTAGTTATATTATATATCCCTCTCATTCTATTTTAACTGTTATTTTAATTTTTTTTCACATCCATTACGAAAATTAATAAATACAATTTTTAGGTACATAAAGGGAAAAAAGTGATCTCTTGGGTAACATTTTTGTTACAATTTTATCCTTTATTCAGTTCTCATACCGTAAAAAGCCCTTTATTAACAAATAACAACTAACTTTCAATTTAAACAATTTATTGAAAATATATTCATTTCTCATACAGTAAAAAGCCCTTTATTAACAATTAACTTTCAATTTCAATTTTTTATTGAAAATAAAATATTGAAAACATATACAATGTGAATAAAAAAGTGTTCCTAACACATGTCCACATGTAAATGTCCATTTTTTCCCCAAAGAATGAAAGAAATCAGAAGAATATAAGAAACGTATTTTGATTATTACTATTTATTTATTTTTTAAAAACGAATCAAATTGGAGCAATGGCGATATTTTGTAACTCACCTTAGCTTATGGCATGCCACATGGGAAATGGACCGACCATGTTAGCCTTTTGTTAAGATTTAATTTATAAAATCAATTTTATAAAATGCAAGACATGTGTTTATTAAAACGTTCATTTGTTATTTAATTACGATTAAATGATACTATATCTTTACTTTAATTCTTAATTGATTAGGTAAATTGATTGATGATAAGATACTCAACGGAGAAACTAAATAATTACACATAATCCACTATAATTTATTATTATTATTATTATTATTATTATATAAAATATTACGTATCTTATCACTAATTAAGAGTTTCATATCATATATTGTGGAAGATACATCTAGATACATGTATTTTTGCTACCAGATATACTAAAATAGAGAGAGGAGCGAGAAGGGGAGGGAGGCGAGTGAGATTTGTTATGTATCCCAGATATATATGAATCACATTAGATACACACTAGATATATGTATATGTATATATCTAATGTGATTCACATGTATTTGGAATACCATGTACATAGGAGAGTGACGACCGAGATGGGAGAGAGGTGACTGAATTTGTTATGTATCCAAAATGCATGCGAATCCACTTGGATACAATGTATCTAGAACAAACTACACTTAATTTTGACCCCATGTATCTTGAGATACATTTATCTAAACGCACCAAAATCTGATAAAATACATAATATTGCAAACTAAAGTATATCCAAGTAATTAACTCCTAAATATTGGGTAAGTTTCCCTTGCCCAATATTTCAATTTTGTTTGGGCTGGCCTACTTAATTAGCTAGTGATCTACTCTATACGTCAGCCCAACCATCAGTTTTTAGGGCAGCCCAACTTAGCTCCTAGCTTGAAGTTTTTTCAAGGATTGCTTGTGTTTTAGGGTGGTTTTTAATTTTGGGAAACTTACATAAATTTCACTAGTTTAGGAGTTAATTAGTTAGATAAATTATAATTTGCAATATTACGTATCTTATCAGATTTTGGTACGTCCAAATAAGTTCAGATACATGTATCTTGAGATACATGAAGTCAAAATTAGGTGTAGTTTGTTCTAGATATACTATATCCAAGTTGATTCACACTTACTTATCTGGGATATATGACAAATCTTGCTCACCTCCCTCCCTATTTTAATATATGTGATAGTAAAAATACATGTAACTAAGTGTATATCTTCCTCAATATATAATAGAAAATTCTTAATTAGTGATAAAATACATAATATTTTGAAAGTATAGATAATAACAATATATATGATAGTGAATTATGTCTTAATAGTTTTTAGTTTAGTTTTTGTTTTAAACTAAGATTTTTTTTATTCTTGGTCGTTATTACTCTATTTAATAAAAAATTATGAACCAATACATCCTTATCTAGGATTTAATTTCTGCCTTGTTTGGCACAAGTTTGTAGAAATTATGTTCTGTCTTTTAGACATAACGTATGAGTTCTCAAACTGAAATTTTATCTCTATTGGCATAAGTTCTATAGACACTAAATTATGTTATTTTTTTCAATTAAGTCTTTTTTTTCTTAAAAAAAAAGGTTTTGTTGAATCGCCATATCAATTATGTCATTTATCATATAACTTGTGCATTCTGAATCGAATTTTACCTCCATTGGCATAAATTATATATGAACCATATTGTCATATTTTTTACAACATAATTTGTGAATTCTAAACTGAACTTTTACCTCTATTGACATTAAGTGACAACTCATGTTATATTATAATACAAAAGTATAAACTTATCCGCCAAAAAAAAAAAATCCGAATGAAAAATATTATTTCTGGTAATTAATAGTACCTTGAAGAGAAGAAAGCGCAGTAGCAAAAAGAGCTGAGACGAAAATACCGATGACGTCATCATCGCCATCGAAACCGTCGCAGCTCTTCCGTATTTTCTGTTAATTCAGCTTCTCCGGCGAGTTCTCCGTCCACCGATACACACATACAATACACACAATTGGATAGTCCAACCCAATGTGAATATCAAACACAAGCGGAAAACCAAAAAAGTCACAATGAAAGCACTAATATAGAGTATATATTATAGTGTTAATTGAGGATTTTATCAGTTCCTCATTTTCTGGTTAATTTGTACTATAATATGAGTTTTAATTTTCCTAAAATATAGTACTAACTACTGTTATTACTCCTATAATTATGGTGAGATTTGGAGGTTACAAATATTAATGTAAGCTTGTACCATTTAATGTAATTTGCTATTAATTGAATTTCTCTTAAGTAATTAGCTGGGTAATTAAACTTAGGATATATATGATTTAAATCAATTAATCAACAGCAACATTTTTTAACAGTACAATACAAACATTTTATTAAGAAAATAATATATACCCGTATATTATCTAATCCGTAGGTTTTAAAGTCAGATTTGATCAAAAGCGATATTATTTCAATGACGAGTTTGGCAAGTGTACAAATTGTCTGAAATATTAAAGATAGGATTTGAATAAATAAATAAAATTTATTTACTTTAATTCTATTGATTTATGTGATTAGTGCAAGGATATTTAATGGAGTAATAAGGTAACCATATTGTCATACTACAGAGGATATATATGGACATATGATTCTAATGGCACCATTTTGTTGATATTTGAATCGAATTTTAACTAAATTATGTATAACTGCCGATTAGAGCTTCTATAAATATAAGGATGTGAAAAAAAATATACTTAATACAATATTATCATTTTCCTTGAGTTTCTGCATACTTGTTCAAAATCTCTTAACTTTTCAAATGATATATGGTATTAGCCCAAAAAGTTTGTTAACAAACCAGATATATATATGAGGTTAAAATTGGAATGCAGTGCCATAGAAAGTACGAAAAGATCCGAGGTGTTCTCAGTTTACATATTTCTAGTGGTGTTTTTGATAGTCATCGTTAATTTTTAAATTTATTTTGTTAGTTACGTTGAATCTAAAGTGTTCCACTTTAACAATTTTTAAGAAATTCAAGATAATGTTCACAATTACATTTGAAGAATATTTCCATAAATAAGGGATAAAATTTTGATCATAATATTCATTCCTAGAGGTGGTAGCAAATATAAAATGATTACTACTATTTAGTCAATAGACTTTATTTAACAGTCAAAAATGTGTAAACTGTTGCGACCCCATCAACCCAATCCCCCAATCAAATTGTTTTGACTTGACTATGTAAAGTTGAAGCAGAATTCTCGCAGTAGAAAGTGACTTCACAAATATTATTGGTAAAGAGAAAATCCTAAAAAAAAGTTTATTATTTTTTTTTTCTTTTTTTTTTATTGTTTTGGTTTTTCAAGTCAGATACTAGTATTAGAACTCAATTAATTTGAATTCACGTCAGATAGGTCTCTATTCGGGAGATAACGTATTCTATCAAAGATTTTTTTATATTCAAGACTCAAATTTTAGAGTTAAAAAATAAAATTAGTTACTGCAATTTCAAACTTATTTTCTTTTGAATCGATTCGGTCGCAAAGCGTTATGCATCGAAAGACTAGATATGAACAATTTTATTTGGTTATTAACCTAGACGCATGAGTTGGATTATTTATGATTGGGTCCACGTGAATCAATTAAATAAATCCCCACAAATGACATTTCAAAATTCCATGGATGATGCATTTTTAGTTTGAAAATTAATGTTAAGGAAATTGTGATCCAATTGGAGCAAGGAGTCATGACATTTGCAATCCTAAAATTAATGTGAAGGACAATTAGAATCCAGAAAGAATAAACAAATCTGTATCATTTATAATACGTCACAAACATTTTAATCTTTCTTTTTTCAAATTATTGCTAACAAGACATTTATTTTTAAAGGGATAAAAACAAATAAAGACAAACTTACAGAGAATGTGGTGCGTGGATAAGATTACTCTTCTCTTAATTAGAGGTCTTAAATGAGCCATAAATATAAAAAAAATCTTGATAAGAAGCACTTTCCACTAAATAAAACCCTAAGTGGTGCGAATTTGAAATAACTAAACTCTAATGCAGTTATCTAAACCTACGGGCGCCGGCTTTTGCACCGTATTGAATAGCTACAAATAATACTAGGGATTAACTCAACAAAAGCACTTGGCACTACACCATTCCACAATCAATCTGAATTCACCAAAGGTCTTTAGAAGTTCATATTCTTTTATTAAAATATTATAATTATAATTATACCTATTTTGAATAATTTTTTCAACAAAAACACCCAACATTCCATTGTATATCATCGACGTATACGATTCACATATTATATACCTTACTAATATAATATATAATAGTATGATTCAACTATTTTGATTGTTGTTATCGTCGGAATATATAATTATATGTGGTATACTCTGACGATATACAAACACACCAAAGTATGGACAAATTTTATATTATAATTTATAATTATAAATAGAAAACAGTACTCTTATAATCTAAGATTAGTAACCGTTTGGCCAATATAGGGGTCAATGACTATTTCTAAATCTTTAGCCCTCTTCGCCTGCAATCTCTTTAAACTAATTTGTCTCACTAATCACGACTAATGAGTTGTTTATAAACTTATAGTAAAAGTTAAGTTAAATGAGTTGTATTATTCATTTTGTTAATTGTACCTTAAAAATTAGGTGAATTGTGAAAGCTTTCCCTTATCCCATTTAAAAGGTAATTATATTCTGATTCATGCTTAAGCTAAACTTGTTTGATCACGTGAAAACTTATTTGCTAAGGCCTAAGGGGCAGTTTGGTAAATGATTCAAATGTGAGTTACTCATGTATCAAGTTTTGCATAAGTAATATATTGTGTTTGGTAGTTGATTAGGAAGTAAAATATTTATGTATAAAATTAATAGGTATAATACATAAATATGCCCTTTAACTTGGCTTCAAATCACATTGATGCCATTCAACTCTGGGTGTGCACAAGTAGACACTTAAACTTGTATAAAATTGAACAAATAGACACACATGTCCTACATGACATCCTACATGTCATTTTTTGTCCTACGTGGTGTCCTACGTGTATTATGCCATGTAGGATTCATATGTTTACTTGTTCAACTTTATACAAATTTAAGTGTCTACTTGTACATATCCAAAGTTGGAGGACATAAACGTAAAATGAAGCCAAGTTAAAGGGCACTTTTATGTGTTATGCCAAATTAATAGGATGTTTGATTTACAGTTTAGAAACCAACATAACTAATACATCCATATGTTATGAGAAAGTCTATGCATCAACAAAAGATGAAATAACTGTTACATGTACAATTAATATTTAAATAATTAATCTTTGTATAACTAATACCTGCATAATTCTAATCAGTTACAAAACACCCGTAAGGGTAATTAATAAAAACTTTGAAGTTTAAGTTGCTTGTATCCAAATCACAAACCAACAAACTAGAAGCAAAGACTTTTTAAGTTGAAAAGTAAGTAACCAAGTCAAGTCTTTATACAATCCCCTTCCATCCATCCCACCCACAATATAAACTCCAAACATAATCAAACAAATATGTAGCTATTTTCCAAAGTAATATTACAAGATTGTAACAAACAAACCATACTCTTCATATTCCAAAATTTGATATTTTAGAAAAATAACAACATATATAGTCCTTTCCAATCTTTGAATTGGCTTACTTCAATTTCGAAGTAATTTTCATTTCTCTAAGAAAAATGAGAGAAGAGAAAACATTCTCCTTCTTTCTTCTACTATTCTTTATCTTAATTTCTCAAACAACAGCCACAAATTACCCAATCAATGTCTGGCCCAAGCCCACAACATTCCAATGGCCCAACCCAAAATCAATCTTCCTCTCCTCAACCTTCACCATCTCCCACCCGTACCACCGGTACCTCACTCCCGCCGTCGACCGTTACCGCCACCTAATCCTCTCAGAGCACCACCGTCCCATCATCACTCCGGCGATCAACATAACTTCATCAATCCCGTTGCAAAGCCTCATCATCTCCGTCTCCGATGTCACTTCACCGCTCGCTCACGGAGTCAACGAATCCTACTCTCTCTCCACACCTTCCGACGGCTCCGCCTCCGCCTACATCACTGCGGAGACTGTATGGGGAGCCATGCGAGGGCTGGAGACATTCTCACAGCTCGTGTACGGAAACCCTACCAGAGTTGCAGCCGGCGTGTACATACACGATCTGCCGATTTTCACTCACAGAGGTGTGGTGTTGGACACTTCGAGAAATTTCTACGGAGTCGATCACTTGTTAAGGCTTATTAAAGCTATGAGTATGAACAAGTTGAATGTTTTCCACTGGCACATAACTGATTCACATTCATTTCCGCTTGTGATTCCATCGGAGCCGAAGCTCGCCGGAAAAGGAGCGTACAGCAACGAGATGATGTATTCGCCGGCGGACGTGCAGAAGATCGTGCAATATGGAATGGAACACGGAGTTAGGGTTTTACCTGAAATTGACATGCCTGGTAAGTTATGGAATCATGATAAAGTAGAATAGAATAATGTATGGATACTTTTCGTTTACAATTTCTAGGTAATCCCGAAAAGGAATAAGATTGGACTTTTGGAAGTATTATTAATTTATCAGGACATTGGGATCATTAATTTATTAATTTTAACTTAATGGGACCTTCTTGAATTTATTTTGAACTTTTTCTTCTGGCAAATTAAATGAAAATGTTTGAATCTTTTAAACCAGCTTGATAAAGGTAAAGCCGTAGAAAGTGCGGTAGTCCTTATTTCTACGATTGATATTTTGCTACTTCACCAAAATAACATAATCCAAATGAGAGGCAAATTGCTATATCCTCCACAGATCGAAGAAGGTTATATCACGTTGTAAGATTTCTTTTGTTAAACATATATTACAGGAACAAAGAAAAGTTTATTGCTAACACTATTAAATGTCTTGTGTTTGTCCCATTTTGCAAATATTGCAGCACATACAGGATCGTGGGCTGAAGCTTACCCTGAGATAGTCACTTGTGCAAATATGTTCTGGTGGCCCGCTGGAAGTAGTCCAGCTCTTGCAGCTGAACCAGGCACTGGCCAACTGAACCCCTTGATTCCCAAGACCTATGAAGTAGTCAAGAATGTCATCCGGGACACTATCGCCATGTTTCCAGATTCACTCTTTCACGGAGGAGCAGATGAGATCAATTCAGACTGTTGGAATACTGATCCATCAGTCCAAAAGTTTGTTGCTAGCAATGGAACTCTCAGTCAGCTACTCGAGAAGTTTATCAATAATACCTTACCTGAAATCCTCTCACTCAACCGTACGGTGGTCTACTGGGAGGATGTTATATTGAGTGGTAATGTGAAAGTGAATCCTTCTCTGCTTCCTCCACAGAATGTTATCATGCAAACTTGGAATAATGGACCAAACAATACAAAGCAGCTTGTCACTTCTGGCTACCGTGTCATTGTGTCATCTGCAGATTACTATTACTTGGATTGTGGCCATGGAAGCTTCGTTGGAAATGACAGCCGCTATGATCAGCCACCAGGTACTGACCAAGGCAATGGTGGATCCTGGTGTGGACCTTTCAAGACGTGGGAAACCATTTACAACTATGATATAACCTACGGCCTAACTGATGAGGAGGCTCAGTTGGTAATTGGAGGGGAAGTAGCATTATGGTCCGAACAAGCTGATTCAACTGTTATGGACTCGCGAATTTGGCCAAGAGCATCAGCAATGGCAGAAACCTTGTGGTCAGGGAATCGCGATGAAACAGGAATGAAGAGATATGCAGAGGCTACTGATCGACTGAATGAATGGAGGTACAGAATGGTTTCTAGAGGAATAGGTGCTGAACCGATTCAACCACTTTGGTGTCTCAAAAACCCAGGAATGTGTAACACAGTTCATTCATTTACTAGCTGATCGATCCTTCATCAGTGTATGTACCAGTCTCTTTTCCACCTCCTCTCAGTTTTCATTCAAAACTGAAAAGAGGTGTCATTTATCTGTATTACTGTATCTTCTATATTCAGAGCCAGTTTATTTTGTAATGTTACCTTCTATTGTCACCACATTACCGTGATTTTACTAAGCAAATGAATTTGGGAATTTCTTACATTGTTGTTTTCCCCTATCTGTACTTGCTGATGTTGTCTAGCTTAAAGCCAAATACATCCATTTTTTGAAGATAGCAACTATCGTATGGTTCTATGAATTTTCACTCGGGTGTATCAATAAAAAAGTAAACACACGAACGAAGAAGCTAACCTAGGGATTCTACATATTTAGTATATATGTGTTAAACAAATTGACCTATCTACATAGTGTGATTTTCTAGTAAAGAGGTGTTTTGGATTGTTCCCTAGTTTTTTTCTCTTCCCTAGATGTCTTCAAGCCTTTAAAAATAACTTAGAAAACTATAGGCTAACAAAGTGGTTGCTACAACGATATACTTTAGTTATCGGGTGAAGCCTTCAAAAAGTGACCAACTATCCATACTAGTTGCTACCTTACGCTGTCATTTTTCCAATAGGAGTAATTGAGACAATATGGCATAGCATGCTTAGAAGCAACTTATATGTATAATTCTTTAGCACAAACCAAAGAGATGTATTCAAAATAAATAAATTTCCTGCCCTTCACTATTCTTTTTTAATTTCCATTTCTATCATTGTGTATTGACTTTTCAATCTCCTACTACCTTTAAAAAATTACACAATTTCTTAAATTCTAATTCAAGATTCAAATTATTAACTTGGTAAAAACGTGTACACGTAATGACATATAGATTCAAGAAATTTCATCCTGTGACATACTGACACCTTGATCATTCGATGTCTTTGTCCCTATTTAGAGTTGAATTACTTGCAAGTGTTTGCTAAATCTGGATACGGTACAGTTGGCAAATGTATTTATATACAATTTTATTACCTAAATATTAGACAGTCAAGGTAGTTTAAGTGAATATTCAAGAATTCAGAAACAATACCGAGTGCAAATTTTAATTAAAAAAGTTAAGATATCCATTTCCTAGAGGATTTCACCAATGCCACATCTTAATAGGATCGCGTTGTTAGATTTAAACTCTCTTACAAGAGTAATTGTGACAATAGGGCCATAGGCTGACACTAGTAACCTAAACGAGGGACGTGTAGTACTCTTTTCCTTTAGAAGAATTCAATTTGTGAGTATTCGATTAATAATAGTTTTTACCAAATAGACAAGTGAAATATAAAATGATCATTATGTTAAATACGCGACATTTCCACAGGAAACTTAAGTAGTTCAGTTAATTGACTAAATTTTTACCTTGTTAGTAAAAGTTTAATTCCTCACGTTGTAATACCCTGGCGCACTTCACTTTCCCCTGCCCCAATTTAATTTCTTAAAAATGACACTCCCTAATTGCCTCAATCTCCATTGCACCAAACTTTTGACTTTCCACAAAACAATACCCAAATCTTAAACAAAGAAAATACATCAATAATTTTCCATCATTTCTTGCACTCAATCACTTAAACCAAACATAATCTTTCATTTTTATAACTTACTTGTGCTAGTGAGCTTTCTCAAATTTCATCTATAAAAACAGACTACTCAAAAACAAAAGAGTACTCTCAACAAAAAGTCCAAAATCTTTAAATCAACCATGAATTCCTCAATCCAAGCAAAATTAGTACTAGTACCATTCATGATGGCTCTAATTCTATTACTAATTGCACCATCTTCAGAAGGTGCTATCACTTGTGGCACAGTAATTAGCTCAATCAAGCCCTGCCTCAGCTATTTACAAGGCAGTGGTGGGAAACCACCACAACCTTGCTGTGATGGTTGTCAATCTCTTGTATCTGCTGCAACAACTGTACCAGATAAGCAGGCTGCATGCACTTGTCTAAAGAATGCATCTCAAAAAATCAACATTAATTCTCAACTTGCAGGGAGTCTTCCTAAGAGTTGTGGAATCTCCTTGTCCTTCCCTATTTCATCCACTGTTGACTGCACCAAGTAATATTACTCTCCTCCCTCCCTTATTAGGGTGTTTGGCACGACAATAGTCATTTTTCATACATGACTTTAGAAAATAATGTTTTTCGTGGAAAATGTTATACGTATTTTACAAATCAATAGTGTTGTGATATGGAACTTTTTAGTACTATTAGAGGCCGATAATATGTCTAAATGTTGGTTGATCTGAAGTACGTGAAATGAAATTAAGAGCTAAAATAATTATAGGGGTGCTAAATGAGCGGACTAAACTGAATTTGAACGAGTCGAGTGCAATAAATGTTGAATCATTGGGTTGAGATGGCAAACCAATGGGTCATAACTAATAACCCAACCTTCCCAACACTAGTCAAATTTTATTTAATTAACATACAAAACTAATTCAACTTTTTTTTTTTTTTATTGTTGTATACATATAACGTATCAAATCAAAAAGAGAATTCTTTTAAAATATTTTCACAAGATCTCAGTTGGATTAATTTGACTTACATATTTAAAATAAATCAGTTCAATTTTTAAATAAGCTTAATCGAGCTATGCATAAGTTGAGTTAATAATCGGGATGAGTCATAACAATGTTTTTATGGACTAATAGCTTTTGTCGATATGTGCTTGATATATAATTTTGTACATCGTTACTACTCTTGCAGGATCAATTGAAGTGTTTTAAGGATGCCATATATATATACAAGGCATTTCTTTGGCGTGATGAAGGCTATTTATATAGCAAATAAAATTTGTTTGGATGCATATTATAAGTTATAATTGTGATTTTTTTTTTCTGGTTTATATTTGTAATATAATATATCTCGATGTTATGTTCAGGATTTTTGCACTTTTGTTGTGCATGTAATAAAATTGTGTTTTCTCCGATGAGGAGAAAATTCAATAGCTTTTCTTATAATATACGAAACGAGCTAGCTGGGCTTACATTGAATTAAATCAAATATGTACGTTATGAGAATTTATCAAAGTTTTTGTTATTCTTTTTTTTTTTTTCCTTTTTGGGTTATCGATGTTTACGTCAAACTAATTGCGATTTGAACATAATAATATACTATGTGATATGATTCAGAGCACTAAAATCAAACTATTTTTTTCTTTATGTATGAATTTGAATATATTGTTTTAAAGTTTTTCTTTTAGAATATTTGTGATAACTATGAGCCGTATAATTGTTCCCTTTTTTTTTGGGCAAACTCAATTACAAACAAACATAACATGGCACCTTCCATGTGAAAATCCTACGTAAGCTACAACTACGCATTTCATGCAAGCTCTATACACTTTGATTATTTTAGAGAACATTACTATTATATTATGGTAAAGACGGATTTAGGATATAAAATTTTTATACGACAAAAGAGAAATCACTTTTTGATTTTAACTAGTTTGTAATTCTATAATTTTTCACCTCATTGACCGTGAATAATGCATTTAATTTTATTTTAATCTTCTCCATTATCTTTAGCCAATTCGATATATCGTCATCAACCAACAACTTTATTTGTCTTCATGTCCCTTTAAAACTTCTATAAATTAAACCACAAACCATTTGGAAAGAATTAAATCAAACTCAAAAATCCCAATAGCCTTAACTTCACCATGAAGCCTACATATCCTTTTGTAACATTATTTTCAATACTCTTCTTCTTGATTCTCCAAACTTATAACTCACATGCCGAAAACATTAAGTGTGACAACATAGAACGAGCCTTGAGACCTTGCGTGGTGTTCTTCAGGGGCGGAAGTGGGGTGACTGGGATTCCTCCATTCGCGTGTTGTGCTGGAGTTTCAACTCTCTCACAAATCGCGAACAACACAGCTGATAGGTCAGCTGTTTGTAGATGTGTTCAGTCAGCAATAAAAGATTTGAGAATCACCGATGCAACAGCTAAAGCGCTTCCCCGTAGATGTGGAATCGCCTTGCCCTTCACTTTCTCTCCTTATGTCAAATGTCCTGGTACGAGTTTAAGTTCTATATATTAATAAAAAAAAAATATTTACATGACATGGATCATTTATAATGTTATTGTAGATAATCATTAGGTAAAATTTGTGCATTTTTACTTTTGTATTATTTAATTAGTATATATACTTACCTTATAGGTTGTAATCATAATTATAATATATATATGTTTAAATAAGTAGCTTGATACTATAACCAAACAGATTTGAATTACTTTTTTTGGTGAACTATTGGAATAGTAATAAACTATGTACTACGTACTAGCAAATTTTTATTTATTTTTTAATTTCTATTAATTTGTTCTACTGTATTTATTACTTTGCTATAATTACATCGAGTAAATTAAATGTTTGTTCTTTTGGCAGGATAAAATGATCTTAATTTGGAAATCACTAAGATGAAGCTCTTGCTGGAATTATGAGTATAAATATTCCATGAATTTTGTGTTTTTTCTTTAGTATTAATTATTTGGTATTTCATTTTTCTGCATCTTCATGTAATTTCTCAATTGCGTGTATTTCGTCTTATGTTGATGTTTCTATAGTTGTAAACACTAAATAGCAATCTGCACTAGTCTGTATTTATTTTTTTTGCAATAAACTGACCCATCGCAAAAATAAAAGGGTGAAAATTATTTACTCGTTAAATTTTGTTTTAGAAATGTAACATCTCCTTCTAATTTTGAATAATTCACATTCTCCCTCATTTATCTCAATTGAACAATTTAAGTTCTCAATTTACCCTAACCTTTAATTTTTCTCCTTTTACTTTGTTAATATTATAATATTTTTAAATCTATATTATGGATTAACCTATAAAACAAATTTATAATTTTATTATAAAGTAAAACCGTGAATAGTATTTTTCAAAGTTTATATAATTTGAATGGCCTCAATGAGCTAGACTTCTTATGTGGAGAGTGAATTAAGCATCGCCCTCACAAACATACGTGGTACCTCCTTTATCCTTGTTAGAAATATGGTGGATAATAATTCAACTTCAAACTCTCACCTCTATAAATATGAACAACTTTAGCCAACTCTACTACAACAAACAAAAACAAAAAATAAAAAAAATAAAATCTTTTTAAACGTATCTATCTTTACCTATCTGAAAATAAGACAGATTACCTATCGAAACTTCACAATGAGTCCATCATCAACATCATTCGCTCTTGTTGTTATTCTAATCATCTCCTCCTTATCGATTTCGAATTCGTCTTCATTGAAACCCGTGCATAGTTTAGAAGCTAATGAAGTTAAGTGTAGAGATATAACTAGACATATGAAATCTTGCATAGATTGGACGAAAAGTGGTTACAAGAATAATAAGGTTCCTCCAAAGGCTTGTTGCAATCAAATATTTAAACTTAATACTATGGGAAAGGACTCTCAAGCAGAAGTAGCCATTTGTGAATGTGTTAAGGCAGGATTACAAGATCCAAATATCAATGCAAAAGCAGCTGAATCACTTACTTGGGGTTGTAAAGTTCTCTTGGCTTACCCTACCACACCAAAAGTCAATTGTTCCGAGTAAGTTTAGCTACCTTTTGTTTCAATTTATTTGTCATATATAAATTAATTTGATCATATCGTAATTTTTGTGACAGGATAACCGCTCCAAATACCAAATTTTGAGGCTTGGAGTGATTTGGAGAAACAACAAGATGTAATATTTTATATTACAAATAGAGTTTGGTATGTAGATTGATTTGTCTATAGGACATATAATTTCCTAGACAATCATTATAGGATCTATGGAGTATTCGGTTAGGACTTTGTATTACTTGTTAAAAAAATATCCAATAAACTGTGTGTTTATATATTTCAATATTTAATTATATTCAAAATTGTTGCATTGTTTTGAAAGATTACATCCTCTTCTTTTCTTTTATAATTTTCCTTTTTTGGAGAAATTAAATTAGAGCGTGTCAACGGATTATAAATCAAAATCTACATTTTTTCCTTTTCAAAATTTAAAAAAATAAAATAAGTAATGAACAAATAAAAATGAACGAAGATGGAAGCTCAAAATATGAGCGGTGATATGGATAACTATGAGCCGAATGTATAAATCAAACTTGACATGGCACCCTTCCACACCTGCACGTGAAAATCCTACGTAGCATACATGTATTTCATGTTTTTTGTTTTGGTTTGTTTTAATAAATGTTTCAATTTATATGTATTTTAATGAGCAACTTTCACATATAGCAAACACAAAATTCATATTTGTATGCTATAGCAAAGTTTGCATAATTGCGCTCCATAACAAACATATATATGTATAATTCGCTATACATATACAAAA
>NW_006239212.1:220862-239856 GCF_000226075.1 Solanum tuberosum | reverse complement strand
AGGAGAGAGGTGAAATAGCAACAATTTGCTATGAGGTACAATTAAATCAAACTATATTTATAGCATTTAATTTGAATTAATAGTTTGCTATTATATACAATTTTCCCTATTTTAATTATGTCACGAGATATATATTGGAGTACTTAAGTCTCAGAACTCATATATATATATATATATATATATATATATTACTTATACTATATAAGAAGAGCGAATAAGCACACTCTTCTCTGTCAACACGTGTGCTTACGTGAAAATACACTCAATTTAAGGGTTATTTTTGTCATTCTATGCTTTACTTTACAAAAGTGTTGAGTACCTCAATACTACGAAATCAGTTAATAGCCTCCACGTGGGACTGGGACGGACGATGAAGGTACTTGCGTAAATAAATCAAAATAGAGGGTTGCTTTATGGTATTTCGTACTTTTCAAACTTAAAAAATGATTGTATTTGCGTGCTTCATAAATGTACTTCCTTTTTGTTGGACACAAAAACCATTTGCTTTTTTTCCTCTTTTACGGCTTTAATTGTGTGGGCCCTATTGTTACTTTTGTACACCATTTTATTTTTCCTTGCATTGTTCTTATATTTTATTATTTCCAATTTCTATCCTCCAGGGATCTTTGAATATTATTTATTAATTAATTCATTCATTAATAAATTATTTATATTGTTTCTTCCATTTTAATTGTTTCATCTTTTTTTTTTTGCACGAAGTGTTAAATATGAAGATAATAGTACTAAAAATCAATTTAAAATATTAAAATTTTGGTTAATTCTTGAAATTTCATATGTATTGCATAATATAATAGAGTGAGTAACATATATTATTTGAAAATTATATAAATAGTACTAAAATATAGTTTAAAATAGTACTAAGAATTTGATTAACTCTCGAAATTTCATATGTACTGCGTAATTGAGATTGAGTGAGAAATATATATTATTTGAAAAATAGAATAAATATGTGATATTATTAGAAAGAGCTTTAATATATATTTTAAAAATTATTTTGTCTTCCGTATATGATTTTCTGCATATATGTGGAGTTTTAAAGTTTTTAACATTTTAATATAGAAATATGATTATTTGAAAATTTTAGTACTTTCTTCATTTAAAAATTTCTTTGTTTTTCTTTTAATTTGTTCTATATTTAAAAATTACATAAAAAAGTACTGAAAAATCACAATGTAATAATATAAGATATTAAAAAAAACATAACTAAAAATCATAAAAGAAAATTTATTGACTCTTTAATTCCATATTGAAACAAAAGAAGTTTGTTTCAAAATGACATAAAAAGCACTGTAAATTAAAGTAAAATAACAACTAAAAATATTTAAGAATCATATAAGAAATTTAGTTGACTTCGTAAAAGTACCTACGTCGCATAAAATGGAACAGAAAGAGTAATATATATTATTTGAAAATGATATAAGAAGTGCTATAAATCACAATAAATTAACAACTTCAAAATGTATTTAACAAAATCACATACAAAAAATTATATAACTCTCCAAATTTCATCGGTGTCACATAGATTGAAACAAAGAACTTGCCAATTTATGTGACTTACTTTTCTTTTTAGTCAGTCCCAAAAGAATGTCACATTTCTATATTAAGTAACAAGTTTTAAAAGTCTTCATTTCTTTCTTAAATTCCGTGGCGAATCAAACTACCTCACATAAAATGAGACGGAGAAAGTAATATATATTGGGGCCCCGCGCTAGCGCGGGAACCTAATATCTAGTATATATATATATATCAATGTTATCTTTGCTCACTAAAATTTATAGGCGAAAAGAAATTAGCTAGGATTTTTTTAAATTTTTATTGAAATTTAAAGTACGATTGTCTCCTATATATTTTCACCTATTTTACTAATCGTCGGATCGTGCATTTCATTTTCATCCTCTCCCATCTGTCTTAGCATGAATTTGATCATAATTTATTCTCGTATTTAATTTTAGAGAAAATTAAAAATTAACAAACTATTCAAAATTTCTAACATAGCTAAAACATCTACATTTTAAAATAATTATTTCAAATGTCATTATTTTAGCAACTATAATGTAACCAAATATAATTAATTTACTTTCCTTTTATTTCTCAAATCAGGCTCATATTTACCTAGTTTGACTCTATTAACGGTTAAAAGTAAAAAAAAAAAAGACCCCACATTCCAGTATTCTCTCTCTATGTTTTTACCAAAAATCTCTCCACTCTCTCTACCGTTTCCATCATTTCTATCTCCTATACTTATTTGAGAAATTTCTTTGACTTGTACGATTTCAACATCTGGCAATTCTTCGTAGCAAATTGGGGTATAATATTCAATTTTGCTCTCTCATGCGTCTGATCAGGAGTCGGACTGCTCTACAACTTCTCTGCTTATCGGGCTTGGGCGGTTTCTCTGTCGAATTCCAGATCCCCGTCGGCGCTCTACGGATGGTTCTGAAAAGACTCTTTTTGAAATCCATGGAACTTGATGAATCAATTGTCGGATCGAAGTTCTTAATTGTCCATTCGTTCTCAATTCTAAATAACCAAGATACAATTTATTTATGTATTCATTATTTAGGTATTCATCCTAGTTTGTATTTAGAATATCACTTTGTATACCAAATAGTTTGTATTTAGATTTAATTTTGTATTCGTCCTAATAGTATACCATCAAGTTTTGTATTTATATTTGATTTCATATTCATTCTCTATTCTAAATAACCAAAATACGGTCTATTTATGTATTCATCCTAATTGCATCAGCAAAACTCGTTTTGTATTTTCAATATCACTTTTATACCAGATAGTTTGTATTTAGATTTGATTTTGTATTCATTTTCAATTTTAGATAACCAAATAAAATTTATTTACGTATTCATTATAATGTATTCATACTAATTGCATTAGAACAATAGATTTTGTATTTTATTTGGCTCATTTTGTATTTTCAATATCACTTTGTATACCAGCTAGTTTGTATTTTGATTTGAAATCATATTCGTCCTAATGGTATACCATCAGGTTTTTTATTGTATGATCTAACTTTTTAATTGAAATGAGTATTTATTGCGCTCAATTTGTATTTCATTATCACTTTGTATTCCACTCTCAATTTGAATGCCAACAAATCTCTATTACTTTATTATTATGTCGTCATCATGATTGTATGTCACTCTAAATTTATATTTCAATTACATTTTAAAATAATGACACACAAAATCATATTTAAAGAAGTTCATCCTAATACATTTAAGATAAAATCATATTTTAAAAAGTTCAAAGAAGGATAAAAACTAAGGGAAATATTTTTACCTTTTTTGAAATATTTTCTCTCATATTCTCTCCATTCTGTTAGTAAAAATTTGTATTCTTTCAAATTAAATAAATACAGTCAACCTTATAACAAACCAAAATATTGACATTTTAAATAAATATTGAAAGATTTGACAAGGGGTCATATTAGATGATAAAATATTGTTGTTTTGAAATTTTTTCCTTAATTTTACTAGATAAATATTTTGTGCCAACATGGGCCTGAGCTATGTTTTTTTTTTGTGGTTGATAAATGACCTTATTAGATATACATATATACCATATATATTAATTATACTTATGCTTTCAAATAATTACATTGCTTACCACTAATTAAGAGTGTTCTACTATTTATTGAGGAAGATACATGTATTTCTACGGATCTGGCTCCCCTCCTGTAACAAACGGGTTCCGTAGTTGTAGAAAAACCAACGGGGAAAATTTTTGGGCCGGAAAACTTTTTGATAGTAACTTGAAATTCTCAACCTAGTCCAGATTTGGATGAAATCGGAGTCTTTTAAGTGTAAGGAAATATGGTAGCAATTTGGTGATTTAATTATGAATTTGATTACATGAGTAAATAGCTAACGCGTTAAAGAACCTGTACGACTTTACGGAATTGAATTCGGACAAGTAGAACTCCTGAAATTGACCGTGGCGTGAATGGTATTTTCTGAGTGTCGTTGGTTGAGGGTGTGTTGTGAAATGGGTTCTTGGAATTTTTAAAATAGCTTACTGTTTCGTGCAGGCCGCTTTGGCGGTGGTTTTGGTCGCTAGGACGGGCCGCTGTAACGGACTGGGTACCGCTGTGGCGGGTTCGACGCGACTTAAGTCGTAAATAAACCCCAAAACGTCTTTATTCTGCACTTTTCGACTTTGAGGGCTAGAAGACGACCCCACACGAGTTCTTGATAGTTTTCCACCATTCTTGAGGCTAACGGTAATATTTTAACTCCCCGAATCCATTTTTCAATCCGTAGAACCTATTTTCTTAGGTTATTATCGATGAGGGAGGGTTTTGATCTAAGAATTATGGTTGGAACAGTTCTAATTGGGATCATGGGTTGATCTAGGGTTGGTAGAATTGTTAGTAATTCGGGTAATTAGTGATTGTTTATTGATTCCCATATTATATTGATTGTTTGTAAACCAAGGACAAGCGGAACGAATCCGGAAAAGGAAGGATCAAGTTTCTTAGGGTTTCAAGCTTGTTTCGAGGTTGGTGATGGTTGTGATTCCATAATGTGTGATGTATGTTTGTATTGCTACATTGTATTGCATGAAAGTATACGAATGTGGCATTGTTGATCACACTAATTGTAAATGAGTATGAACGAATAACTATATGCCATGAATCACTTCTTGATTGTATGATTATTGAAAATATACTTGTGAATGTGATTGTGGTGTGCTGTTTGGATCAGTTGCCACGTTCCGACATAATCATTGGATCGGGTACCACGAGCCGGTACATTAACAATTTGGGTTTGGGTTCCATGAGAGGACCAATGACGTGTTATAATGTATATTGTTGAGCATGTGATATTCAATATTGTTTATGTTCAGTATTTTGCATGTTTATGATGTTGTATTTACTTGCTTATGTTACACTTAGTGGAATAGCCACGTGATCCTACCAGTACACGGTGGTTGTGTACTGATACTGCACTTGCTCTTATTTTTTTATAGTACAGTGCATCTTTCGGTGGCTATTGACAGACCTCACTTAGAAGATCAGTGATCGTTTCCGAATTCAATGGTGAGCTAGTTCTTCCAGGCTGCCTTGAGGTCTCCTGTTGCTTAGTCTATTAAATTCGGACTTGGATTTTCTAGTTAGTTAATAGTGCATTAGTTTGGGGTTGTAACCCTTCTTGTTTAGACTTATGAATCTCGTTAGAGTTTTGGTACATTGACTTTCAGGTTCTAGGCATATTTTCTTCCGCATTGTTTAGTTGTTAGACTCTTGTTGAAGTTTATGAGAACTTCATTTTCTTTTAGTTTATTTAACTTGCTTCCGTAGTTTAACTTGCTTAGTTAGGTTAGTAGTTATGGTTCTCCCACGGGAGGATCAGTATGGGTGCCACTCACGACGGTCTGGGTTGTGACAAAGTTGGTATCAGAGCCTAGGTTCGTTGATCTCGATGTACCAAAATGAGTCTAGTAGAGTCTTGCGGAACGGTATAGAGACGTCTGTACTTTTCTTCGAGAGGCTATAGGGCTTTAGAAAATCTCTCTATTTTCTCTTGTCTCCTTTTGTGCTATAACTTGGGTCCAATTGGTATCTAACCTCATTCACTCTTCTGTTCGCAGATGGTTAATAGTAAATTCAATGGCATTCGTCCCGTATCTCCCGTCAATGCACCAGCTGAGGAGTCCGCAACAAGAGGTCGCGGTCGAGGCAGGGATAGAGGAAGAGCTAGAGGTAGAGGCCGTTGAAGAGTAGCACCTACTAAGGGTGAAGCTCCGGTTGAGAATGTTCTTAGGAATGAGGCCCCTCATGCGCACCATCAAGAGATAGATAAGGATGTTGACGTTGAGAATGAGGAGGAAGTTAGACAAGAGGAAGAGGTATAAGCTGAGACTACCGGTGCTCCTCCATTAGACCAGTGTTAGCTCAACAGATTATGTCATTCTTGAAAGGATTGGTTGGTCTGGGAATCACCTCATTTGTTCAAGCAACTCAAGCTCCCGCCAATCCCCTTATTGCTATCACTGTCCCCAAGGTAGGTAGAACTGGAGGTAATGATGCTTTCTTCCGTTCTTTGTTGGGTTATGTTATAACTGGTAATAAGCATGAGATGTTAACTAAGTTCTTGAAGCTAAAGCCTCTTGTGTTTCTTGGTTCTGAGAATGAGGATGCTTATGAGTTTATTTTAGATTTCTATGAGAGGCTTTATAAGTTGGAAATTGTCCATCAGCATGGGGTAAAGTTTGTGACTTTTCAACTTCAAAGTGAGGCTAAGCAGTGGTGGAGAGCTTATGTGGAATGCAGATCTTCAACTTTACCTCCACTCACTTGGAATCAGTTTCATGCTCTGTTCTTCTTAGAAAAGTATGTTCCCCGGACTTTGAGAGACCGTAAGAAGGATGAGTTCATGGCTTATTTTTTTTGTTGAAGATTTAATTACCTAGTGTAGTTGCAGAGAAATGTAAACTTGCTGCCGCCTCCATTCTTTTCTTCAACACCACCACTAAAAAAATCTATATCACCACCACCACCTCCCCCTCCACCTTCACGATCCCTAAATATTTAGCCAGGAATAAACTACGATCTAATCGTTTTAGGTTAACCTCCACATTATCTCTTAGTCTAGGAACTTTTCTTTCAAAAACAGATGATGAATTTTGAATAGAGATCTAGAAGCCAAATAATTTTTGAGGAGTTTAAATTTATATGAAGAGTTTTCCTTCATTTCATTCATTTTACGGTAGGGGAAAACTGATTTACTACCTTCCATGTCTTCACCATTAACTCTTTCACTTCCTTCACCAACTCAAAGTTACATCTATAAAAAAATTATGTTTGACTTCTCAAAACCCACCAAAAAATTGATCAACAAAATTTAACCCAAAAAATATTTGTTGTCTTATCAATGATTTGAATACAAAGTTTAGTTTGTTTATGAAGATTAAGAATTAATTAGGAGATGAACTCCAAAAAGGGTTGCAGGAAATCTTCAAACTTTGATCATGGTAGAATTTAGATCAGAAAATAGTTAGTAAGTAAGAGAGAGAAAACAATAAAAAAAAGAAAGAGAAAAACGATGAAAATAAAAAAATAGTCAGTTCACTCTCTGTGCCAACTCAGCATTTAAGGGCCTAATTATTTCATTTTAAAATAGTTCAAGGGGATAATGGGACTCCTATAAAATAAAAGTGTGTAGTTGGAAATTCGGTAATATATTAAGGGGTCATTTGATTATTTTCTCTTCTCCATATGTTTATTACTACAAAGAGATGTTTTACTTTTTGCATTAGGAATCGAAACGTAAAGCATTTACAGAAATTGAATACACATTATAACTCCATGTCTTTTATTATTTATTTATACTTATTAGAAGATAAGACTTACTTTTTAGAAAGAAAGAAAAAACATAAATAAGAGTTAAATAAATGGCAAAATATTAATGGGTATTTTCGTGTATATATGTTCAATAGCCTAATACATTGAATTAAGTGTATATTTATATTCTTGTACAATATTATTGTAGGAATAATATTTGATTGAAGGATATTGATGTCATTCAATATTTTATGGACATTTTGATAATTCAATTTTAAAAATATTTTGGTTCCACTTATATATATACTTACTATATTTACTAATTTAATAGAAGTTTTATTTCTTTTTTTTATGTAGAAGGAAAAATGACAAATTAATTTATGATTATTATTTAATATTTAATTAATAAAATATTTTATAACTTTTTTATTTAGTATAGAAGTAAATGGTAATCCAACTTTAAATTTTTGAGCTTTCTACTTTTAATAAATTATTATTATTATTGTTTATTGTTTATTTATGATCATAAGATAATAAGTTAGGAAAATGAAGAGGTGTAGTTATGAAGTTGATTTTAAATGGAAAAATAATTTTTTAAAATGATTTTAAGAAAATAAATTAATAGGCAAGGGTTTTTTTTATAATTCAACTTTAGACTTAGATTGTTCCCACTTTTAATAATATATGATAGTTCTTGAACAAGAGTGTTGCACGTGTATTCTATGTTAATTAGTATAAATTTATTAAAATAAAAAAAGTAAAAATAAAAAGAGGAAAAAATTGAGCAGATGCAAGAATTTCAAAAGAAGACCAAGCAAAATAAGTCACGTAATTAATATAAAACAAAATCTAAAGATCGAAGATGCAAGCATGAACAACAAAGGGCAAAAGAGAACAAAAATTATTAAAAGCAAAAAAACAGAGGTCTACACAACTTAAAGGAAAGTTAGTTGGAGAAACAATTATAAAAAGAATATATTGTTATCCAGAGAGTGTTGTGTATACATCAAATTTTGAGCATTTTAAAGAACAAAACATTATAATAAATTGACAATGAACCAAAGGCTAAAGCTGTTGATTTTATAGAAGGTAAAAGGATATGAAAAGTTTTTTAACATATGGAAGCTAAAAAGAAGTAGAAAACAAAAGACATTTGTAATGTCATAAATAAAGAATTAAAGTACAACTTTTGAAATTCAAATTATGTTATTATGTAATTAGAATATTATTATTTAATTAAATATTTAATTATTTTAATTAAGTGGAACGGTAAAATGGTAATCCAACTTTGAAGTTAAGATAAGTGAAAGAGCAAAATGATAATCCAACTTTGAGATTAAAAGTTTCCCACTTTTAATAATATATATGATATGATAGGCAAATTTCACAACCACTAATATATTACCTTATCATCGTTACAAAGCTAGCTATCAGAAAATATATCCTGAACTTCAAAATAAATAAATTCACCATGAGACCATCCTCGTTATCTCTAGTTGTAGCAGTAGCCTTTCCCTATAACCCCTAAAGTCAATTGCTCCAAGTAAGTTAAATTAATTTGATGCACCTTAATTTTTCTAATATTTCATCCTATCATTATACTAGAAATAGTTGTCTCATATTAGTTGTCTACCTTACTAAATCAAGAAAGAATTACTTAATTTTTTTTATATTACTCTTGCAATTAATTCTTTTTGAAAGTGTTCACATTTGTTAATATAATTTCCAAAAAAAAATAAATATTCAAGGGATGAATTAGTAAAATTATCTTCTTATTTATGATTCTTTTAATACCGTGTAAAATGAAAAGTGATCAACTAACTGTCAACAGAGGACCGAGGGAGTAATAGTGTAGTACTCCCTCTGTCCACTTTTATTTGTCATGTTGCGTTTTTCGAAAGTCAATTTGATTAATTTTCAAAATTATATTAATTTGATATTTTAAACAAAAAATTTAGATATTCAAAAACTATACAAAGAGTACTATAAATTGCAATTTTTTGCATATCAATATGATGAAAAAATACATCATAAAATGTTAGTCAAAATTTTCATTTGACTCTAAAAAGGAAATCATGACAAATAAAAGTGGACGGAGGGAGTAACAAATTAAATGCTGCAAATGGGATTTTAATTTCTATCTTCTTTTTATTAATTGTAGTAACTAGCTTAGCCAGCTGGCACCCTCTCACCGCCTAACTACTTGCTAATTGCTATCAATAGACAATTAATAATTATGTTAGGCTTAGATAGAGAGAAAAATTACCTTAACTTACTCTTAAAAATTAAGAAGAGATTTGGCTAAAATATCCTTAATTTATGATTTCCTTTTTAGAATCAATAGGATTATGTCAAGGATAAATTTTGATAATTAAAATATATATCTTCTTGATTTTATGAAACATCAATTAATTTAAAGTGAAAGGAATATTTTTGTCATTGTTTAGATTAGAATATTGTGATAGCTAACACACGATTTGAAGTGGATGTTTCTTGAAATATGGATTGTATTGTTACCATTATCAGATAGAAAAGGTACATTTATTAAAATCTAGCTAGCTATATTTAATTTTTAAGTATTTTGCTTATAAATTGACTAAAACATAATGTTATTTACTAGTCCACCAAACTAGATGATTGATTATATCATCTTCTTCTTTTGTGACAGGATATGATAATTCTTAATAATTATGTGGAGGATTTGAATCAAAAGATGAAGTGTTGCTCATCTTCGTTGATAGACGTAGATTGATTAATCAAATCACATTAAATATTTGTATCTTTTTTTATATATATTTTTTGTTTATTTTCTTACTCATGACTTTTCAAAAATTGTTTTACTAACTTACGTATGTATGTGTGTGTCATGATTAGAACTGGGACGTACATATGATTCCTAGAGAATCATTCTCAAAAGTAGAAATCAAATGAGGAGGAAGATATCATAATATATTAACCTCTCAAATTTAAAAAAAAAACATGCAATATTTGGCAATGACAATTATGTATTCCTTTTAAAATATCTAATAACCTTTGTATATTTAGCTGTTTGAACATTTTATTTTCAAAACTATTGCATTGCCACTAAAGAGTAGTAGAAGAAAATAGGAGGGTCACCCTAGGAGTGATCAAAATTCTCTCTTCCTCTTCGCTTTTTCCTTTACACGTTCTTAAAAATTCATAAACAAGAAAGATAATTTTACTAATTTATCTTTAAAGAACTTATTTGAAACTTTTATAAACTTATTTACACTTCCAAATATAATTAAAATCTATTTTGATATTGTAAATTGATAAATAATGTGAAATAATTATTTTGTAACCTGGGTAACTATCAATAATATTTTTTTTATTTTAAAATAAACTAATCTTTTTTCCATTTTTTAGTTAAAAAGTATTAAAGTTAAAAAGATAAAAATGTTTAAAAAGTAAAATAACATAGGAAAAATATCATTCTGGCCAAAGGAAAAATCCTTTTGGCTAGAATGATATTTTTACTATTTTATTTTATCTTTCAACCAAATTCTGGCCAAAAGAATTTTTTCAAAATAAAAATGTATCACGTAAATTAAGGAGAAGAGATAGAGGAGGCGCAACAAAGAGGTGCATAGGAAGAAGTGCCAACAAACAGAATTTTACTGGAAATGGTCTAGAACAAAAATTCCTTTAAATGCCAATAAAAATGTTCACTGGAATCTCATTCATTCTAGTCTAATTAATTCCCCCTCCATCCCATCGACACTTATATTTTACACGGTGATTAAGAAATCAAATGGTATAAACAAGAGAATTTACAATCTTAGACATGACAAAAAGGAAGTGTTAAAAGAGCATTTTCAGAAACAAAAAGGAATAAACAGTGACAATATATGTTAATCATGAATCATGATTGAAGCATCCTTTAATATATGCAATCATATTATGAATCTCCTTCTATAGCCTAAAGAGATTCTCATTCTAAAAGCTATAAACCTTTTCAAAAAAACACTAATATTACAACAAACATATGAATCTCCTCCATTGATAGCTCCCAAGCCAGGAGCAAACAAACAGTAACAAGTTTACATATAAATTTTCAACCTCCATTCTATCTCCTACAACATTTCATGTGGAGACAGACACCTTCGAAAAAGAAAGCGAAAGAACTTTTCATACAATTAAAGATCAAAGATGCATACACATTTTTGATGCAACTAACCTATAGCCCCCTCTAAAACAAAAGTTTTACAAAGAGTAAAACAATGAACATACAAGAATTCATGTCAAGATTACAAATTTTAATTTACTACATTAAAAGAAAAAGAAACATTTCGAATTTTGTTCATGGACAATTAGCATTTCTACCAGGTCCACCATAGTAAAAGTAGTTACCCCAGTCATTATTCTTCCCTAGCTGAACATCATAACAATTGTTATCCTCAGTGTAAGTCCCAAGATCTTGAGGAGCTCTCAAGTTATTTGATTCATCAACTACCTGTTCAATATTGAAGTCGAGGAATTTCACTAAGGGTGTTCAAGATTTCTAAATATATATATATAGAAATCATTTTTCGACGAAAGATGTTCAACTGATCATCCTTCACTTTATACCTGTATATTCCTGAAATAGCTCGATTTCCCGAATCCTTCGTCAGGGAAATGGCCACTCCCCATTTGAGTTGTGGTGTGAAGACCATCAGATTCTGAATTCACCACCTCCCCACCCCATTCAATCATTGAAGCACTGTCTGTTAAGTAAGAAAATAAAAAGCCTGGCCAATATCCCAGTACATAGTCATTCCCAAATTGCATCCACCAGTTCCCCTCTTTTGGGTCCTATCAATTAAGCCAAACCAAACTTAAAATAATTTCAAGAACAGTAAAAAAAAATGTGAAAGAACAGATTTTTATGAATTAAATGGCAGAAGATCAATACACTAACTCAAAGACAGAGAAAAAGAAAAGCAATGGACTCATCAACAAATGTCAGAGATTCTCTCTGTCTTTCACATAATTTAATCAATTATGCATTCACATTCAAATAATAGACACATTCAATAATATAATATGAGGTATAATTGTTGACAGGAATTAAGCAAACTGAAAAGGGTCAATGCAAGATTTATGAATCCATTATATAAAATTACCTTCCAGACAAGAATGCTTATATCATATTGTGAACCATGATAGTTAGAAAGAGGGGAAATGGTGGCCCCCATTGCTATTTCATTATTGATTTGAATAAAGCCTGAGCATAGCAAGTTGTAGCAGCCTGTGGCTTGATAAGCATCACTCTGTGCAAGAAAATTTCCACAAGATTACAATTATCAAATAGGAACTTCACAATTCACAGATTTAGTTTAAAGTTAAGTATGTATGCTAGCTGTATTCAGAGGAAAAAACATTTTACTTACAGTCCAGTAGGTGAAAAGTCTTGCATTGTTATCTCCATACAAATCTGGACTAACCTGTTTTTAACCCCAAAAGCACAAGAAAACCAAAAGAAGGAAGTCACAATATGTTGCTCGGATTCTTTAAAAATGTCAATGGGTGAGGGTCGGATTCTCCAAAAGTAGTGGATTTTTGGAGAATCTGACAAGGGTGCGGCACATAATATGACAATAATTTCAGTCTTTTATTGCTGAAACCAGAATTGAATAGTTCATCTAAAAAAAGAAGAAAAACTACCTGCCATCCAGCTTCAATACTATTAAGATCTGAATCAAAAGAACCAGCAAGAAGCCAAATCTGAGACAAACTAAACTCATTGGGTTGCTGAATTTTAGGTTCCCAAACATTTATGGTTGCTTTTGCACCATAATACTTGTCTCCTTCAACATAAGCTATTGCATGCTAAAATAAAGAAGGAAAACAATTAATTCAATATAAGTACAAATCTGAATTATGAAGATAGAAAGAGGTTTAATTTGGTTTTACCTGATGACCATTTTGGTTACCAACACCACCAGGTCTACCAGACTCTGGTTTAGGAATGGTAGAAAAATTTGTCTTCTTACCATAACTTTTCATATTACTTGCTCTTAAAATGTCATCTTTTTTTGTTCTTCTAATTGGAATTGTTCCTTCTGGACATTTCCCATTCAAATGCCATAGTTGATTAATTGATTTTGACCCATCATTCTTATTCTTTGCTGCAGTAGACATTTTCCCATCACGAAATAGCCCTTCTGGATGATAATTTGGCATCATCTATAACTCACAAAAAAAAAAAAAAAATCAAAAATTTTCCCACCAAGATAACTACAGAATTTGATTTTTATTTGTTTGTGAAAAATCTAACCTGTATGGTGTGATTCTTCAATAAAGGATGATCAAAAGCTGGTTGGTGAGATATATGAACACAATCGATTGTATCACCATCTGGGCTCTGTCATTTTCCCCAAAAAAAACTCATCAATACAGGAAAATACACCATAACAAAATAAACCGCAAAAAAACAATATATGAATTTAACCTTGATAGACTTGACTGCAGGTTTGTTCAAACGATTCAAATGTTTTTGAATCTCAAATTTTTGGGAAGAAAGAGACATGCCCTGTTTAACTTCTGCAGCATCAGTATCACAGAACAGTAATACCATAAACAGCAAAGACAAGCAAAACGTCTTCATTTTTACATTATCCATTAATAACTCTATTCCCCCAAGCTTTTAGGTGTACTCAGGTAAAGTGGGGTTTCTTAAATTCCTCAACCATGAAGATAAAAGTGAAATCTTGATAAAAGCAGGAAACTCCAAGAAAATCTGCCGACGCTCGTGAAGATTGGAGGGGTAAAATGGGGAATATGTATTTGAAGAAAAGGAAGAGATGAAGAGAGTGTAAAATGGAATATGGAGAGGTGGAGATTGTATGGAAAAGGGAAATGGAGTTAGTTTCAGTAAACAGCTGCCAATTCTTTGTCCTTTTTGTTGTACTGTTTCATGTGTGAGAGTGTGGACCTCTCATGTAATTTATTTTAGTCCTCTTCCTACATTATCAAAAAAGGTGAGCAAAATTGTAAAAACTTTGAATAATTTTATAAAAATAGACAAGCTTTTTGGATGATTTTGTTTATAGCAGTCAAATAAGATTTACGTAATTTAAAATATTGTAAAAGCAAAATTATTTAATGGAACATGACTATTATAGAGAAGTTTGCATGTATAAGCTAAAAACTTTGTGTGTACCAATGAGTAAAGTATAATTAGTCATTATTTATCGATTTGACAAAATCCAGAGATATGTATAAGTAACAACTCCTAACATTTCATTTTTAAAAATGAAAAAAAAACTCCTTCGATTTCATATTAGTTGATTATTTTCTTATATGCATATTAAAAAATTATAAATAAGAAGATAATTTTATTAATTACCCTGTAAAAAACTTTTTGAAAATTTTACAAACAAATATGAACACTTTCAAAAAAAAAATTAATTGCAAGGGTAATATAGAAAAAATTTAACTAATGTTTTCTTAATTAAGTAAGGTGGACCACTAATATGAAATAACTATTTTTAGTAAAATTGATCAACTAATATGAGACGAAAGAAATAGTATTACTAAAAAGATGAGAGGTATTTGTACGCACTGAAATTTAGTCAAACTCAAATTCACAAATTAACTTGGATCATATTTTAAATTTGAGACATATTGATTTAAATAAATATTATGAGCTAATATAATCGTATTTATTGCTTTAAATTTAATTTGTATAAATTTTATTATTATATTAGCCTCTGTGTCAAGTTAAGTCAAGGACTAGTAGAATCATGTAATGCTAAGCCAATATAAGGACCAATCAAATATCGTCAATTTTCTTATCGATTATTGTAGATTAATAAGAGCCAAAATCGATAACGAATAGAATAAAAAAGTTGCTTCTAGAATGCCTAGTTGTATACATACTTATTAAATAGCACCATCACTAGCTATATTAATATAACTATAGATTGGAGTTTTTATAAGGCTAAAATATTAAGAAAAACATAGAGAAACGATAATAACTCGCAAGTCTTCAGCATGAAAAGTCTCTTTTTAAGTATAAATTTTCATACCTTTACATTTTGTGATCAAAATTTAGCTCTATATTTATTATAAAATTCCAACAAGTAATTCATCAATTCATGAAGAACGAGCAAAACATGTTGCAATGACATTAATAGCTTTAATATGACATTAATAGTAAATTAAAGCCTAAATTCAATTATTTTTTTAACTTCCATCCCCTCTAGTTTTTATTGTTAATATATAATTTAATCAGTATAATCAGTGTATATACAGTAAAGACTAACTATATAGTTGATATACATTGAATAGTGAGTACATATTTATAAAATGTTAATAGTGTACATATTTCAAAGTCTAGGGGAATATGCTTAAGGTAGGTTCCATGTTGAATCACGAGATAACATTTCATTCACCTTTTCTTCTATTACTTGGAATTAATTGATTCTGAAGATATATTTATGCTATTATTTACCTTTCTCAGAATTACTTGGGTTCACCTAATTAACTAATAATGAAAAGATATTGGTGGTGATCATTGTAAAATTTTACTTTGAACTCAATGAATGCAACAAACTATAGTCAACAGCAGAAACGGTTACATATATACAAGTTATTATTGCTATTTTCTCAGGGTATATTTTAAATTTTTTCCATCTAATAATGTACTTCGGTCTGTTTGGACATGCGATATAAAATCGTGATATGAAATCAAATGACATAAAACTAAAGTTTTGTTTGAAAATGTAATTTAAACTTTTTAGTTATATAATTTTTTTCTTAAACATGAAAACCTCATAAATTGTAAAGACTGACAAATTTCTCCAATTCTTGCACAATCCTACCAAATGAACAAATGATAGCCATAAATAAGATATAGGTGTCCATATATAAGGCGTCACATTGATAAATCGCATATTTTGATGTTTCTTTTATAAATAAATGTTTATGATTACAAACTTTCAAATAGACATAATTTTATAAATATCTCCCACTAGTCAACAATAGTCGTAATTAGTTATTCTTTAATATAATCATTTCATGTGATACACACAAACTCTTCATGATAGAGCCTGAGTCTTTTTTACAAAATTTAAAATGATGAGTCATTTTTTACAAGATATAAACTTATGGATCAAATTATACATTTTAAAAATAAATAAATTGAAATCATGATATGGAATCTCAAATCATGTTTTTTGAAGAATGCGAGATTTAAAATCATAATCTGAATCATAATTTTATGTCGCATATCCAAACACGAGTTTAATTTGATCTAACATGATTTTAAAAAAAAATAAAAAATCAAATTGAATGGTATTAAATTAAAAATATGTGTAGTATATCAAAATGGTTTTTGAGTCTTGCAATCTTATACAAATTATGTAAAATGTTGGAATAATTTTTTTCAAAAATTAAAATAAATATAAAAAGCTTTTCAAAACATTTTTAAAAGGTACGATACTTCAATTATAATGGAGGGAATAATACATATCAAAACTTTATTCGTCTGGCAATTTACGTCCAACAAAGTAAAAATCCTCTTTAGCATTTAGCTAACAAGTTGTGTAATCTGAGGACAAACACATTGAATGCAATTTGTCCTGAGACTATGGACGTGAATAAGACTATAGTGATCGAGTATATACTAACACTAGGGGTGTACATGACCGGGTTGGTTCGGGTTTTTCAAATATCAAACCAAACCATTTGTGTAAAATTTCTAAATTTATAAACCAAACCAAACTAATAAAATTCGGATTTTTTCGGGTTTTTCAAATACCAAACCAAACCATTGTGTCGAATTTTTAAATTTATAAATCAAATCAAACTAATAAACCTCGGATTTTTTCGGTAAAGTTTGCATACAAACATATAATTAACTTTTGCTCCAAATATTTCTTTAGTCCAACCACAATTCAATTATCTAATGTGTTTCTTAAGAAAATAACACAAAATATGAGATGAGTACTGATGACACTAAAATATTCAATAAAAAATAATAATAAAATCATCATACAAAATAAATATTGCAAAGTCTTAATGAAAATGATCATAATTTAAAAGTACTAAATCATGCTAAATTAAGTTTAATAAGTATTAGTTACATCACTAAATATTTAAGGAAAATTAAAATTAGATTATGTATTTTAGTTGTCTAAACCAATGCAAAACTAAAGAACAAATATTCAATATTATTGTCATTCTTAGTGTTGAATTGATTTTCTTATAATTATCAACATCTATGAACTATAATCTTTATTGGACCATTCCGAATTCTAAGTTTTAAACTTGAAATAATATATTAAAAGATAAAAACTATGAAAAAGTATAAGAAATATTTTAAAATTATATCAACGTAAATATTTTTATGTATAAAATAAAATTTTAAAATTATATATAAAATGCCGGGTTGGTTTGGTCTGGGGTTGGTTTTTTTTAGTAAAACCAAACCAACCCAACCCAAATATAGTCGAGGGTTTTTTTCCAATACCAAACCAAATCACTAGTTGAGTTTTTTTCCGGTTTGACTCGATTTGCAGTTTGGTTCGGTTTTCGGTTCGGTTTTGTACACCCCTAACTAACACAACAACAAAAAAGATATTTAGCATGGTAATAACATTTTTTAATGATCATATTTATTGTCGTAAAAATATTTAGCGGTAATTAATTAATGTTATTGTATTCAAAATCTCTAAAGTCATTAATAACATTTATATAAAATGTTAATTATAAATACTTATATTTATTATTGATGTTAAATATAATATAGCGATAATCGTATTATTGCCCTAGTTTGTTGTAGTGTAAAAAGTTGTAGAACTATAGAAGTGAACAACAATGATATAGTTGTGACAAGAGGTGTCCCATGAGCCCTATTTCACTTTAAAATACACATGGGTGAGTGCACATTCATACAAAAATTAGTTATTAGTCCATCAAATCAGTTGCTATTATGGGGGGTTGGGTTTGACCCACAGTTAGGCTCCTATCCAACTATGTGAAGCAAAATTGTCTATACACTCAACTAATGGCCAATTTCATAATGGATGTTAGCTAGGGTTTGTATGAATGGTAAAGGCAACTCATAAGGACCATACCTTTGAAGTTGCATGAGGACATATATTTGAATTGGAGAAATTTGAATTGTTTCCAAGTTTTGTCCTTTTGTAATGGAAATGAAATATTTTTTGTTGCTATTGTTTACAAAATATCAAGAAATTTTGATCCTTATATACAATAATTTGAGTTAATATCTAAGGTTTTGATGGTTCTATATTCTCTAAAGGCGAGAAGACATTATTAGGGCCGAGCTAGCTAGAGGGGGTTTAGTTGAACTCCTTCACTGAAAAATTGCATTTTTATATTACTACTATATAGATTACTATTACTTTACTACTATATAGAAGTGAGAGTTGAGGTGTACCAACATGTGTTTGGCCTACTTTATTCAACCATGTCTTTGGCCTACTTTATTGTTACTCTTTTTATTTTTAACATTTATTTTAAATTTTAAAAGATTGGAAATTTTATGTTAAAAATTTAGATAATAGAAAAAATGATTTATTTAACTTTTATCATCATCAATACTACTAATTTATTTGACGTTTTTTCTTAATCTTCATCTCATCATTAATGTTATTTATATAATTTTCTTAAATCACTTATTTTTTCTTTTTTAACTCTTTT
>NW_006239212.1:217502-218810 GCF_000226075.1 Solanum tuberosum | reverse complement strand
GAATAAACATTTTTTCAAAAAGTCTTTTTTTTTTAAAAGAATTTTTTGTTACATAATCTCTTTCTTTACATCAATGTCTTCACAAGAATCATGAGATATTCTCTCTTTCTCTTTTGTTAAAAAAGTCACATGACCTAGAAATTTGATGGATATCTTAGCGACAGAAGTTGATACCATATATTGATCATCATCGTCAGAAGAAGAGGAGCCAAAGTGAAGAAATTTGTTCTTATTTGTTACAAATGCTCAACTATATATATATTTTTTTATATATAGGCTAAATAATTATAAACAGTTATAAACAATGAATAGTTTTTATCTTTTCATCTTCCATTTTCATTTACTTAAATCTATATTAGTGTAATGGATGTTATAAAGGGCATAATTAATAGGGTATGACATAAATACTTTTTTTAAAAAATACAAATAAAAAATACAAAATAATGAGGAAGATTCCATTTTAAATAGAATACTACAATAAATAAATGAAATTAATTTATTTTAGGGAGAAGGGACGGATTTACCCCCGAACTTTAATAAATGGTACGTATATGCTCTCCGTTATACTTTGCGTCCACATATGCCCCTGCCGTCCAATTATAGGTACACATATACCCTTCTCACTAACGGACCCCTAATTCTTACACGTGTCTTAACCCTATTGAACTACCCGTTTGATCATTTTTTAACCCATAACCCAACTATCCGCCCCATAACCCAATACCCACCCAATTTCCTCTAAAAGGATCCTAATTAAAACACCAAAATCCGTCACACCAAAATCCATCCCTTTTCCCTAGTCGGAGGTCCCCGCGTATCCCTCACACCAAAACCCTAGTTGTCGCCGCGATTCCAGTTTGTCTTCGTTGATTCCACTTTGTGTCGTCGATTCCACCTTGTCTTCGTCGAATCTATCGTGTGTTCTTCGATTCAACTTGTGTTCGTCAAAGGTACCCAAATATCCCATTCGATTTCATAGTTTTCTTGTTTTGCTGTTTTCGATTTGCTTTCATATATAGTAAATAAATCTAGGGTCTTCATCATAATCCTCATCTGGGATATTTGGGTAGCTTTGACGAACACAAGTTGAATCGAAGAACACACGAAAGATTCGACGAGACAAGGTGGAATCGACGACACAAAGTGGAATCGACGAAGACAAACTGGAATCGCGGCGACGACTAGGGTTTTGGTGTGAGGGATACGCGGGGACCTCCGACTAGGGAAAAGGGATGGATTTTGGTGTGACGGATTTTGGTGTTTTAATTAGGATCCTTTTAGAGGAAATTGGGTGGGTATTGGGTTATG
>NW_006239212.1:210664-217347 GCF_000226075.1 Solanum tuberosum | reverse complement strand
TACATATTTTATTTGAAAATCACGTAATAGTACTATAAGGTATAATAATTAAAAAAAAATTACATATTTTATTTGAAAATCACGTAATAGTACTATAAGGTATAATAATTAAAAAAAAATTACATATTTTATTTGAAAATCACGTAATAGTACTATAAGGTATAATAATTAAAAAAAAATTACATATTTTATTTGAAAATCACGTAATAGTACTATAAGGTATAATAATTAAAAAAAAATTACATATTTTATTTGAAAATCACGTAATAGTACTATAAGGTATAATAATTAAAAAAAAATTACATATTTTATTTGAATTCCTGCTGACATTTATGTTTCCTTTTTTTAAAAAAATTCTTTTATACTTTAATTAATAGCTTAAAATATTTGAAAACATATAAAAAGTTTTTGTTAACTTTCAAAATTTCATCTATAGCGCATAAATTGGGAGAAATATAGATATATAGATATTTTAAGTTGCTAATTATTTTGAGTTATAATACATTTTATGTAATTTTCATATATATATTACTTCCTGATTTATGTGATACAAATGAATTTTTTATAAGTTTTTTTTATATTAACTTGTTAATTATTGTGATTTATAATATATTTAAGGAAAACATACTCTAAATAAAAATAATTAGCAACTTAAAATATATAAAAACATACTAAAAAATTGATTAACTTCAAATTTCATATATACCACATAAATTGAAACAGAAACAGTAACATTTATTGGGCCCCGTGCTGGCACGGGGTCCCCTATCTAGTATCTAGTAAATGCAGGACTACAGAGCCCGAATTTGAGGCTTATGAATTTAGTAATATCAATCTTTTAAAATTACTAAGTTCTGAATGAGTTATTTGTACGTATTCAATGCATTTTAAATACAAACACAATGTTTAGATCAAAACTATTGCGTTCAACCAGATCTATAACCGAAGCATCGGCTCCGCCCATAAATAAATATTGACATCTCTTTTGCTTCTTACTATATTTATTTTCTTGTATTTTAAATCTCTTTAATGGGAAATTAACTTAGCCACCATGAGGGTAAGGGAACACAAAAGATAAGAAGAATCGAACGTAGTCCTTTAAAGTATGTTTTATTTTGAATTTGATGGCCCGCAGTGTTCTACTTTAATTGATTGGATACGTGAAATAATAATTATAACAAGATATCACATTGTCATTTGGATATAATTAAATGGAGAGCTACAAATACTTGATCAATTTGTTAATCATCACTTTAATTAATTTACAATATGATTAATGAAACTAGCACTATAAAAAGCGGACAAGCTAACTGCCAAGTGACGGATCACCCTTTTAAAGATTCATGATGGGAATTTATTTTTTGTAAAATAAAGTTTGGTACTCATCCACCTTTTGGATTAAACAAAGTGGAACCTCTTTTTTAAAATTTTAATTTTTTTTATATTATGGACAGTTCTGATTTTTCCATCATAGATATTCTTTTTAATTTTTTTCACACATGCTATTTAGTTGTCAAGATTCTTATGCTATTTATTTCTTATTGCGCTTACCACCTTCAAGGAAAAAAAAAATTAAAAGTATATTCAGAATTCATCTACATCGAATTATATTAGACTCATATTTACTATAATTGTCCCCGTCTTATATTTTTTTCACTTTAGATATCCAATTTTGAGCGTGCGGAATGGAGGAGGAGTTAAATGAAATACAAGTATTTAATATTTTTATATGATTTTATATAAAAATAATTTCTCATTTTATCAACTAACTCTTAGAGTCGGGTTATATGATCCTATAGGCTATAATAAGATATGCTTAAACATAATAATACCGTATATGTTCAAGTCTAGTTTATAATTTATATTACTCTTAATAAAAATAAACGACCCTATCTCTTTTAAGTTGAAAAAATTCATTATTTTGTGGTGTATAAAGTATCTTTTAATTGTAATGTTTAATTTTGCCAGTGTAAAAACAGACAATATTAAGGAATATAGAGAATTAGACATGCATATATATAAATATGAAATTCACTCAAAAATATGTCTTTGACATTTCATATAGGTTAAAATTGACAAGTTGTATATATGGAAAATGAGCATGTGAATTCAATCATTTAACGTGTTGAAATTTCAAACGCAACCATAGTCCATACTATTGCTCCCATAATTAAGAAATAACTTCTATATATGTATCTTGTAGGTCATCAATATGTAGTATACTAATTCGAAAATTCATTCTATCACAACTCACGAATTATTAAAGGGTTTGTTCGGTATGGAAAATGTTTTTCAATTTCTTTATGCGCGGTTAGTCAAAAATTTTGAAAAATATATTCCTTTTAGAGAAGCAATTTTTTTTAAAAAAAATGACTTAGGTCAATCTTTCTTTTTTTTTCTTGGAAATATTAGCTAGGATACACTTAATTGCTTTATTTGATTGTTTTAAAAAATAAAAATAGTTGACGGCTTTGTTATTTTTATTATTAAGATGAATATATAATTTAAATAGATCTCAACCATAAATTATTATACAGTACACATGCATGAATCTATAAGGTCATTAAAATTACTTGACCTAATTATACTTGATCGGATCTTTATCCGTTCAAAAGAATAAAATCAATGATAGGTATGGTACCACTTAAAAAAAAAAGTTCCTCAAATTGACAAAAAATGTTTTATATTGGAGCAATGGTCAAATAAAATTATTTCTGCCTAATTAAATGACTAGGAAGATAGGCATTGTTGTTACTCCATTGCTTAGCTGGACGACACAAACTGAGAATTATTTTGTCAATCAAAGATTCAAGAATGATATTATTGCATGTTTATACTATATGTTTTTCTTTAAGCATTTAGTGGGCATCATCACCTACCAAAGTGCAAAAGTCTTTATAAAAATTATATGTTCATCATTCTTTATCTTATGGAATGGGTCAACGTCAAATTTTAGGTTTTATAATAAATAAAATAAAAAAAGAGGAAATCCCCTTTTGAAAAATATATAGGTGGGATAATGAAATATATATATATATATATATATATATGCACGCGCAAGTAAGTCAAATATATAAGGTATAGTATTTGAATGACACAAATAACTGGAAAACTTTCGAAAATAACAAATATTAGGCCTTAAATAAGGTTCTATAGCTATAGTTTGCTTAATTATAGACAATAGCAAAATGTTAGGGGAGGAGGGAGGAGAGAGGCGAGCGAGATCAGGGAGAGAGAGGAGAGAGTGTATCTTTTTTTCTGGATTTTGGAGAAAAAAATACAAATACAAATACAAACTTATTTGTATCAAAACGAATACATATTAAGAGGAGAGATGCAAGCGAGATCGAGAGAGGGAGGAGAGAGGATTGTATTTTGTATTTACTTTGAATTGTATCTGTATTTATTTGTATCAATTGTATTCGAAATACAATAAAATTGTATTTTGTATTATTTTGCATTCTATTCTTTATTTATTTTGTATTAATTGTATTTGAAATACAATGAATATAACTTTATTCATCCTCTCTTTGATTGGACACAAATACATTTAATTTGACAAAGAGGATGAATGCATATTATATTCGTATGAATACAAAAACAATTAAAATTTTCCAAATCCAATTGAAATAAAATACAAAACTCTCACTTATATTTGATTGAATATAATTGATACATAATAAATTTAAATCTATTTCTTCTTATTGGCAGGAGAGAGAAAAATAGAGAAACAGAGAGAGAGAGAGGGCGAGAGATAGGAGAGAGCAAGAGAGAGGGAGGAGATGCAATGGAAAGAGGGGAAGAGTTTTCTATAAAACAATATATTACTTTTTTTAATAATATTTTTAAATTATAGTTATTTTTCATAAATAAGTTATTAATTTTGATTAGTTTTATAATTCTTCTAAATTTGGGTAGTTAATGATGTGATCAGACAAAGAAGATTGCATCTTAAATTACTTACATGATGACTGAAATGTTTTAGATATCTTAAATTTTTTGGAGTACTTGAAATTCTTCAATTATACATACATTAAATAAGAGACACTAGTTTCTTTTAGGGAAAATGCATAATTACTCCCAACCTATGTCCAAAATCTCAGAGACACACTTATACTATACTAAGGTTCTATTACCCTCCCAAACTTATTTTATAAATAATTTTCTACCCCTTTTTGGTCTACGTGGCACTATCTTCTGGGCCCAGCGCATATTGACAATTTCTTCATTGATAGTGTCACATAGGCCGAAAAGGGGTAGAAAATTATTTATAAAATAAGTTCGGAGGAGTAATAGGACCTTAGTATAGTATAAGTGTGTCTCTGGAATTTCGGACATAGGTTGGGGATACTTATGCATTTTCCCTTTCTTTTACTTAATATATTTTAGGGCTAATTTCAAATATATCCAATAAAGTAAATATTTTATAATAAATATACTTGTGATTTATTTGTTTACATAAAAATAGTCAAAATTCATATGAAGAATACATTGAATATATAATATAGATTGCCCAAAGTCATAAAAAAGTATATATTGGCTATACAATATCTCATCTATAAATGAGTTGTACAATACATTATGATACACTCAAAAAAATTGAATATAACTTAACTAAACATAAAGTATACACTGACTATACATGAAGTGTACATTAACTATACAAACTTGATCAACTCAAAATCATCTCTAAATAGTCTCAAAATTTAAATATGAAATCCTCTCAATTTTTAAGTTTTCTGATATAGTATTCACTCAAAATGATTAACATTTTGACATGTTAACTTTTTATTTTATTTTTAAAAAAAAAGGAAAAGATGAAAAAGAATGAAGAAAGACGAAGCAGAAGAAGAAGAATGAAAGGAAGTTATAATGGTAAAATCGAAAGGAAGGAAAATTTCTATTCTGCCAATTTCAATAATTTTGAAAATTGGGACAATTTTTTTGCTAAAACAAAGGGCTGAATGATCACTTTGCATAATTTTGTTCTTTTATGAAATTTTATAGGGATAGTTTTAAATATATATATTTATATCATATAGTAATTAGTTTACAATAAATATAGCCATGTTTTATTTATATTAAAAAAAATAAAAAAAAAGTCATAGAAGGAATACATTGATTATACATAGCTTGTCAAAAGTCATAGAAAATCTATACTCACGGTATAATATAACGTATCTATGCATGAGCTATACACTGACTATACATTGTGATACACTCAAAAAACTATTCAATCTCGATCAACTCAAAATCACATCTAAACAGTCCTAAATTTTAGATAGGAAATTCTCGATGTTTTGAATCTTTTGATATATAATTTGCTCAAAACGATTCACGTTTTCGATTAGTTTTTTTTTTAAAAAAAAAAAAAAGAAGGAAGAAGAAGAATACGACTAAGAAGAAAAGAAGAAGAGTAAATTTTAGGTTTAGCAAACATAAAAATCATATTTGTATGTTATAGCTATAGTTTTGTATAATTGCGCTCCATAACAAACTTTATATTTGTTATGGCTATTAATTTGTATATTTCGGTATACATATACATAAAAAATATGTATTTGGGTCTATTTGTATATTTCGGTATACAAAATGGATCTTGCATTTGTATATTTCGGTATATAAATGGGTCCTGCATTTGTATATTTTGGTATACAAATGGGTCCTGTATATTTCGGTATACAAATGGGTCCTGCATTTATATATTTCGGTATACAAATGGGTCTTGCATTTGTATATTTCGGTCTATTCGTATATTTCGGTAAACAAATGGGATGACAAAAAAATGAAATATTTGCTGTGAATTACAAATAAAAGAAACTATGGCTATAACATTTAATTTGAATTAATAGTTTGTTATTCCATACAATTTTCCGAAAGAAAAATGACAAAGGAAGCCATTGATAGCGAAGAAGGAATAAGAACAAAGTATTTAGCCAATTTCAGTAGTTTTGAAAATTGGGTTGATTTTTTGTATAAGTTAAGGGAAAGGCCGCATAACTAGTTTGTGTAATTTATCCTATTTTTTATATTATATTATATGATATAAAATTGAATGTTAATTTTGATTAAAGAGCTTGCCCTTCTAAACCTTACGGTCTTGGATTGGGCTGTCATTAATAAAGCCCGTGATTTTTTGTTAATTTTTTCCCTTAAAATTTGTATTCATGCATAGTGTAGCATAAATTCTTCCAGGCTTAAGATAGAACTTGTGAAATATTATGAAGCGATTCTTAGTCCTTGGTAGATAGGCATCGTGAAACTTAAAACCCCTCAATTTAGAGTCATCAAGTGTGTTTGCCTTGTGAGATTGGTCAAACTCCAACCCTTCATCTAAACATGATTATGCTAAGATTTTTGGGACATACATGCAAATGCTCCTCTTTTGAGGCCATCTTTAATTTGTCTTGAAAATTATTAATTTTTATCTTTCAACATTTTAAGTAAAAAAAAAAAAAGTGATTGAAAGTAGGAAAAATTGTACATAATGGCAAACTATTAATTCAAATTAAATGGTATAATCACACTTTGATTTAATTGTGTCCTGTAGCAAACTGTTTGTCAGCGCCTCTCTCCCTCAAACTCTCGCTCGCCACTCTCCTCTCTCGCTCACTCTCTCTGTGCTCGCCTCTCTCGCTTTATACACAGAAGTGTATAAATTGCGTTTCTGTTTGTATAAAGCG
>NW_006239212.1:200535-209269 GCF_000226075.1 Solanum tuberosum | reverse complement strand
TTTGTCAACGATTTATACAAACGAGAGGCTAACAACAATTTATACAAATGGCCTGCCAGCGAAATTATACAATTCTGAAGAGGAGCCAACGAATTATACAATTGCTTCTTTTTGTATATATGTATAGCGAATTATACATATATATGTTTGCTATGGAGCGCAATTATGCAAACTTTGCTATAGCATACAAATATGATTTTTTTGTTTGCTATATGTGAAAGTTTCTCTTGAAAGTATCACTTACATTGAAATGATAAGCAATTTTTGCTCCGCATAAATTGATATATTTGTATCATGATATAACATAAATTATACTGCTTAATTCTACAAAAGTTATGTCGATGGACCTAACCTCAACCCTTAATCTAAACCAGATTGTGGTAAGTATTTTTGGACTTTCACGCAATATATTTTGAGATGATCTTTAATTTTAATCTTTAAATTTAATATTTTATATATCTATTGATTAATGAATAAAAATACTTGTACTATGTTTCTAATTCTACCTATAAAAGTCGAATATAATTGAGTGATTTCTTTAAAGTAAAAATCATATATTTTATTTATATTTTTATATGAATATATATAACAAAATTATGTTTAGTAATTTATGGTTGCGGTAAATATACCATATCATTTGATAAAAACAAAAACGGAAAGGAAATATGTCTACCCTAAATAGGTGTCAATTAAATCAAAAAGGTGTGATATTTTCTAAAATTTGTCCAAACTAGTATTTTGGAGAATACGGCGCATGAATTGGGGGTTAGTTATCCTCTTTTTCAACTTCGGCTTGACCTGAGTCGTAGTCATGGCCCAACCAATGTTGTGTTGCCTCTCAGATGGGACTATTATGACGAAGATTGCTCTTATGTAGATGATATTGTATGGTCGATCATGCTAAGGACAATGCACCAAACAACTTCTAAGATTTCTTTTTCAATATTGCCTCTTAGGATAAGTATTCTCAATAAATTTCTCTTTTCTCTGCCTATCGGATTATAAAACATCTTAATTAAATAAATTTAAGTAGATGGATCTTTTTTCATGATCTGAATTGGTGAAATAAATTTACCTATCACTTTATTCAATTAATTCTTATTTAGAACAATTTTATTGTGTTACTCAAGATATTTTTATAAATGTCTCGTTAAGAAAAAAAAATCTTATTCAAAAACATCTAATTCTAATTACCCACAAAGGTTTTTTTTTTGGCAGAAAAATCAGCAAGAAACTAAATTACATGAAAATTTTCCTTTAAAAGTTCCAACTAAATCTCCATGTAATTTACATTTTTCTAATAGTGTTCGTAAGATACAAATTGACATATATATAAATTATTATACGATACATAATATCACAAATGTTTATATCTTAGATTAGTTCTTATTGATTATAATATTGAAATCTTTTTCAATTAAATCAATTTTTATACAAATCATCAAAATATTCTAGAAGTAGGAGGAATATTAGAAAATAAAATTGAGAGTTCCCCTGATTGGTAGTATACCAATCATAGTATCATTTTTATTTATATATATTTTGTATTAGATTTAATTACAAAAATAGGTCTAAACCATAGTGATGGTTACACTTTAGAAGTCATTCAAATTAAAACAATGTTTTTTAGAAAAAAATTATTTATTTGATAATCTAATTAGCTTAAGTTTGACATTTAAAAAAGTGGAACAGTCTTACAAAATCAATTTTAAAATACGATTGATTCCATTACTAATCATACACTGCATCTTAATTTTTTGAATACATTTTTTATATATGGTCTGTTCATTGTTTCTTTGTTACATATATATAGAGGACACAACATTGAGAAGATAGATTGTGAATTCATTCATGTAATTTCCTGGGGACTGGTTTACCTGATCTTACAACTTCTGCATTTAAGAGTTTAAGCAGAATTGTCTGGACAACAACAATACCATTAACAATATGTTCGATGAACGTAGTTGTTAGAGTTTTGTCCTGATTTTCTTATCATATTTGAAATTTACTTTTCTTTGGAAGGAAAGTTAAAGTATTATCATAATTGTTTCAACTTTTTTCTGAAATGAAAATATAATTTTCTTCCATATTTAGGTTATTCCTTCTTTGGAGGAAAAGTTAAGAATCTGAGTTTATATTTTTAAATATGTAGGGCAATTAGTCAAACCATATAATAATATCATGATTTTAGTATATTTTTGTCATCTTATTCATCAACGACATAATTTATAATTGTAAGCTTACACATTATGTCATGATTCTTTCAAACCCAACACGTAAGAATCTCAGTGAGTGTATGGTGTCATAATTCATTCATCCAAGGCCGACAACAACATTAAGGGGTGTCAATGGTTACAGTAAAAAAAATTATAATGAGACTAATAGGGCTTAAACACGTGACCTCATGGATTGTTTACAACCCCTTAATCAGCAGACTAAACCTTTAACTTATTTTAAGAAATGTAAATACGTTTATATGATTTAGAGGGGGAACTAGTTTTGATAGTTTGAATACTTAAATCGCACTTTATATAATTAGTACTCATCCAAATCTGTTTTAGGTGACTAGCAATTCTTATGCCTCAATCTCAAGCAAATACATGAGGATTCAAGGAACATGTATTATCACCAGTAATCACCACAAGAACATTGGCCACTACTAAAGTGGTGAAACCGATAAGGATCCCTCAATATGATTTCCCTACTAATAATGTTGCTTACCAACTTGAAAACTGAATGGCAATCACCGCAGACTCTAAGGTTCTTAAATATTCGAAGAGTTGAACCTTCAGGAGTACTAATCAAACCATATGCCAGTGCAAGTCTTTCACTGTGCATCCATAAATTGTGCTCCTTCTGTTCTTCATCTGTGTCATGCAATGCAAAGCTTGTATCAGCAATATAACCGGCCTCCTGAATCTTTTTTCTCAGTTCTGTCAACTTCCTGTATATTTGCACCGACTCTGGGTGAGACAAGTCTCCGATCCCAAAGGTGCAAATTTGGTTCTTTAACTTGACCCAACTGCAAGCAAGCTGCTTTTTCACTTTATGTGATTCCATTTCAGCTCTCACATTCTGAACGTCCTGCCACCTCCCAGAAGTTGCACAGATATTTGAATAAAGAACATAAGCTGAATCATCCGATGGGTTAGATGTTAGAAGATTTTCAGCTGCTACTTTTCCTAGTTCTGTATTCCTGTGCATCCTGCATGCTGCCAACAAGCTTCTCCAAACAAAGTCGTTTGGTGGCACAGGCATTTCTTTAATAAAAGCTATTGCTTCAGGGAGCCTTCCAGATCTTCCAAGAAGGTCTACTACACAAACACAGTGCTCAATGCCAGCCGGGACTCCAAATTCAGAAGTCATAGCAGCAAAATATCTAAGACCTTCATCTACTAGACCACCGTGGCTACAGGCTGATAGAAGAGACACAAAAGTGACATGGTCTAGTTTTGAACCTTGCTTAACCATATCGTGAAAAGTATCCCTAGCTTTTTGGAAAAATCCATGTCTGGCAAAAACAGATATTAATACATTCCAAGACAATCTTGGACGCAGGTTTGGTTCAGGGAATATTTTCAGCACATTGTTCATTTCACCACATTTCCCATACATATCCATCGTAGCGTTTCCAACAAAAGAATTGGAATCAAATCCAAGTTTAGTAGCTAAACAGTGAATCTGTTGTCCCTCTTCCAAGGATGCCAAGTTTGCTGCAGCTGAAAGTGCAGCAGAGAGGCTGAATTGATCAAACTCCAGTTTTTCCCTTTGCATCTGCAGGAGAAGTTTCAACGCTTCCTCCCAGAGACCAAGACAAGCATTAGCTGCAAGCATAGCATTCCAGGTCACTGATGTCTTAATTAGTAGCGCATTAAAGATAAGACTACTCGAATTGACATCACCACAGTCAGCATACATTGTTATGAGAGAGTTCCTAATGTATTCATTTGTCTCAAAACCAGTCAGAATTATATGTCCGTGCAATGGCATGCCATACTTCAGAAGATCAGTTTCAGTTGAGCAAGAACCAAGAACATTGATCAAAGTAATGTAATTTGGAGAATTTTCTTCCTCTCTCATTAACTTAAAAGTTCTCACTGCCTCAAGTGTGTCCTTTTTATCTGCATAGCCACCAATTAATGCATTCCAAGTGACTAATTCCCTGTCAGGCATTTTTTGAAATACCATTTTAGCCTCCCACATCATACCACACTTTCCGTACATAGTGACTAAGGCATTGCCAACTATTAAATTGTCATGGAGCCCATGAGCAATTACAAGAGCATGAATAGTTTTGCCTTCATCAAGCAATTGACCATCTGAACAAGCAGCCAAAGCACTAGCAAAGGTCACATAATTAACTGTTCTTTGCAAGTGAAGCAGTTGAGCCAACACTTCCAAAACCTTGAAGTACTTGCCTGCTAAAACATAACCAGCCATCATGGAGTTCCATGAAATCAAATCTTTTGCTGGCATTGCCAAGAACAAACTTTCGGCATCTTTGTCCCTTGAAGCCTCCAAATACATTGAGAGAAGAGTATTTGACACACAAATATTAGAATCCCATCCCAATTTCAACGACAAACCATGAACACCTCTCCCTAAGTTTAGACAATCTATAGTTCCACAAACAGACAACAATGAAGAAAGTGTTGTTGAATTGACATCGTCGTGATCATGTCGCATTTCAGAAAACGAGCTGAACACCTTTTCGGATAACTCGTTATATGCTAGTGCAGAAATAATTGAATTCCACGATATAGTGTCACGGTCGTTCATTCCCTCAAAGATATAAGAGGCATCCTCAACGAAACCAAAACTTCCAAACATCGAAATAAGAGAATTTGATACGGAAACATTGTCCTGGAATCCAGACTTTACAACCTGACCTAGCACTTGATGACCCAAAAAATCATCATCAAGAGCTATGCAAGAACTAATAACAGCAGTAAGTGTGTTTTGATTACCAGACACCTCCTCATGCCTCATTCTTTGGTATAAATTTATTACCACATCCGGGTAACCATTATCTGAATATGCAACCATCAAAGAAGTCCAAGTAACAACATTTCTTTCCAGCATTTCCTCAAACAATGTTTTAGCACTACAAGGTAGTCCATATACACCATAAAAATGGAGAAACGAAGTCCCCACAAAAACATCATTCAACAAACCATATTTCAAAACCAATCCATGAATTTGAAATCCTTCCAAAACCATATTTTCCAATTTACTTAATGCAGTCAACAAACTTGCTATAAAGTACCCATTTGGTTGAACTCCACAACCCCACATTTCAACAAAAAGAACTACAGCATCCCAGTAAAGACCCATCTTGACATACCCAGACACCATATTATTCCAAGACGCCGAATTTCTCTCAGGCATACTATCGAACACATGGCGAGCAGCTTCAATTCTTCCGAACTTCGAGTTCATATTGATCAAAGTGTTGTAATGGAAAATGCTCAAATGGGGTTCTTCCTTCAGGCAAACTGCATGAACTGCCCTTCCAACAATGTCTTGGGTGATATTGGAGAACCCCTTTTGATGAAACCCAGAAATTTCTGGTTCTGGGTGATCTTGCAGGGATTGGAAGGGGCGGTTTATTGGCTGCTGTTGTCTGCATTGAACTGAGATTGTGCTGAAGAATTTGAAAGGGAAGTAAATGGTGAAAGCAGAGAGCTTTTTGTTAAGGCAATTGTGTCTGGTTCTGGTATAATAGAGCAACAAAGCACTCATAAAATCACCCGGAGAAGTAAAGCTGCACACTGCTGTATTTTTTTCAGTTGCCAAAGTATAAAAACGAAGAAAAATTGCAATTTAAGATCGAGAAACAAAACATGGATTTTGAATTGAGAAGTACCCGTAGTTAGAAAAAAAAAGGTATTTTATTTTTTCTAAAATGTCAAAACGTTTCAATTTGTTTGTTAGGATTGACTTGAAAGAGAGTCTAAGAAAATATATAAAAAACTTTTGAATCTTGTACTTTTAAATTAAAGATGTGTAGATTAATGTACGAAGATACTCTTTTAATTTTATGATTTTAATCATGTCAGGTAGAAAGTTAGAATTAAAAAGTTGTCAAAAAAGAAAGCGAAAAAGGAAAGGAAGGTAAACAAATTGAAACAGAGGGATAGGAAGTAGTAAGACAAACAATTTGCTAATACATTTAGGGTCGTTCGGTAGAGTGTATAAAAATAATGTCAATAGACTGTATTAGTAATATTTGCATTAGTAATGTTTGTATTAGTTATGACTGTATTAGTTATGCATATATAATTTCTTATGCATTGTTTGATTTGGCGTATTAAAAGTAGTATGCATTGTACACAAAGTTAATATAATGCATGCATTATTTTTGCTAATACACTTTATCAAACGTCCCCTTAGTGGGTGTTTGACCATTTGAAAAAAAAGATAGTTTTTGTTTTCAAAGTAAAAAATAATAATAATGTTTGAAAGTTGGATTCTGTTTGGCCATGAATACAAATTTGAGTTATTTTTGACTTTTTATGAATAACTAATTTTGAAGTGAAAAAAGTAAAAATATTTATTTATTACTTTTCAAATCCCTAAAAAATCTAAAAAATTTATAATCAAACATATTTTTCAAAAAAAATTATAAAAAAATCATGATCAAACGCCACATTCCTTGTTCTAATGAACTATCCTTTTTTTTTTGGATGGACATGACTTCACACTAGGGGGAAGTAGAACTGCGCTACTACTAGCATGATTGTGCTCTAGGCATTCTAAAGAAAATTATGTTGCATTGACACATTAGAGACAAACAAAGACTCCACACTAGGGAGAAGAAGAATTATGCTATTGTTAACATGAAATTCTCTAGGCTTTCTTAGGAAAGTACTATTGTTGCATAGACACTTTAGGGACTAAGCAAAAACTCTTTTTTCACTTCTAGTTGTGTCATTGTTTTCACTTTGTTTTCACCTTGTTTTTTTTTTTTAAAAAAAAAAGGAATCCCCATTAGATAATGTTAGGGCTTCTTATGTAATTGTATGTGTGACAAAAATAATTCAATTAAATAATCACATGTACATGTAATGTATCGTTATTATTTTAATAGTGTATAATCATGTATATATGACATATAACTATGTATACATATTTATATACACTATTTAATTGCAATAGTTTATCTTATTCAACAAGCTGATTTTTTTTCAATTCCGACCAATCAAATCATGATTAATTTATTTAACTTATGTATCAATCGACAATTATATTTCTTTTTATATTTTATGTTGAATACGATATTTTTATTACATAAATAAGAAGAAAAAGAGTAATCCTCAATGGAAATTAATTAAATATTGGAGAAGAAAAGGGACAGGAGAGTCATCTCAAAGCTCCGTCATATCAAATGATATTTGGACTATTTTAGGTAAAGAATTTTTTATCTAACGGATATTTTGTCTAATATTTTCATAATATTATTCCATCCGGTATATGATGATGTTTGATTGAACATGAAAATTAAAATTAAAAGAAAGATTTTTAAAATTTGTGATCTTAAACCAGTCATCTATATTTGTGTAGATATAAATCATTTTATTAAAAATTAAACTAGAAAAAAGGAAATTGTTACTAAATATAGAAGGATATCATTCTATGACTTGGACTAAAAATAAAAAAGCCACATAAATTAGAATAGCACGAGTAGTAATTAGTAATTTAGTATAATGAAATTTTTTTCAAGCCCACGTATGGGTTATGACTTATGATTATGACTACCTAACTTGGCAACAGATGGGGTTGCTCTTTTCTTAATTAAAAGTCTCGTGTTCGAATTCTGGGTATGAAAAAATTCTTTGATAGGAAGCACTTTCCTAGGACCCTACGCGGCCTGAATCTGACTCTATTGCGAATACCAAACACTAAATAGAAGAAAAATAAACTAACTAACGTGTTCTATACAATTAAACATCTATTTAACCCATGACTAGTAAAATCATTTTACCTTTTGGATTAATTGCTGAGATGAGATTGTTCAAGGATATTGAACCATATGAAATTGATAATAATGATTAAAATAGCTACTATTTTCTTTAAAAAATTATTAAAGAATATCATTTATTTTACTTAAAAATGCACGATCAAGTGATGATCATATTATTTTAATTGATAAGAAATTTATAATTGCTATAGACATGACATTTATATTGGAGTTTTGGTGGCTTTGATTCTTGGAGTTACTTTGTTGACCTCCACTTTCTTGCCATATCATTTCAACAAATCCTAACAACCAGAAAAGCATACGATGAAATGGAAATTTGATTTGTTGAATACAATAATATTTTTGCATAAAAATAAAGTTAAGTAACATCATCCATTCAACAACATAAAGTGCTTCTAGCTAGAAAAATATTCTTTGGGTTCTAATTTATGTGACACAGTTTAGATTTCGAAAGTCAAACATTTTAAGTTTGATCATCAATTTGGACATGGAATCTTCAAGTTTTTTGAATAAAAAACTATGTAAAAGATACTATAAATCATAATAATTGACAATTTAAAATATACATCAAAAAAATAGGATAAAAAAAAGGCTAATTCTGAATGTCCATCCCACTTGATGAGTACTAGACACGTTCATTTAAATTTAAAACTTTGATGGATATATAATGTCTATATTTTAATCCCTGTATTAATCTTTATATAACTTGTTCGTGAACCATTATTTCTACCCCCCCCCCCCCCAAACCAAAAA
>NW_006239212.1:150680-200153 GCF_000226075.1 Solanum tuberosum | reverse complement strand
TTCGTTTTCCATTTTTTCTCCCCCCCCCCCCCCAATCACTAAATTATTTATTCTACAATTCTTTATCTAATTTATAAGTTGTAGCAGCTCATATGAAATATAACTATATACTATATTCATATGAACAGTATTATATTGCATTTCCTTTCATTTCGTTTGAAGTAAATAGTACCTTTAGTTAATTTCATTCCAATTTATTCTCATTTTGTATTTTAAAAAAGGGAAAGGGCTCATTTATATCCCAACTCTAACTGAAAACAATTATGGATTTTGCCATGGTCAATTACGATTCGATCACGATATTAACTAAATCGTTTTTTTATAGATAAAAAACTCAAATATGTTATTTCAGTTAACAAATAATGGCATGGACAAACCTTTTTTCAAACGAAAATGGCATAGATGAGTAAAACTTTTGATGAATGACATGAGTCTTTTCTCAAAGTTTGATGATATATTTGAGTCTTTTCCCTTAAAAAAAAACTAGTCACATCATACTATTCATTCCCAAATAATAGTGTACCTAAATGTCGAAAATAATTGCACCTTATTTCATCTTCAGAAAGAAATAGGAATATTATTGGCCCCTTATAATTGGGCTACACTAGATTCATGTTTCTTAATTAGTTTTATCATTCTTTTATGAAAAAAATACCTAAATCTTCTAAATAAATTCCTAAGGTATATGGTGAATAAAATAGGCACAACTTATGAAAGTACAAGGTTAATTGGACCTGGTACAATAGTACAAAATTTTAAATTATTTAAACAATTGGTCATGAAGCCCATCAATACTTATTATATTAAAATATTAAAATTGAAGGAATATTTTTGACAAATTGAAATATTAAGTTTCACTATCTAAAAGATATAACAGTGACATCATTTTTTTTTCAACTTTTATATATTTCTTTCTAGTGGCTAGGGAGAGTCAATGACTACTCATAGTTACGACACTTTCCACCTATTTTTTGGACCAACAAAAGATAAAAATATATAAGTTGCAAGTGATGTTTTGATTTTCTTAAAAAATATATATATACTATTAACTATTAATACTTCAGTAGGACATATTATTACATTATAAAAGGAAGAAATGTTTATACTTTTAGACTAGCTTTTGAAAAGTTTAAATATCTTCATAAAACTTATATCTGTCAATATATTAATTAGGTATATTTTTCCTCAGAAATCATATTTAAAAAGTATTCGTGCCGACACTACACACAAACCCACACACATTTTGTGTCCCACAAAATTTGTTATTATTATAGATGTTTTAGTAGTACCAACTTTGAAACTAATTCTATTGCAAAACCACTATAATTATATATACATGCTATTTAGTTAAACACAAGAAAACTTTAAAATTTTCTCAATATTTATTTATTCAACCCTCTATTATTATTAATAGTGAAAAAGTTGTGTAAAAAGATGGAGGAGTGAAAAATCAAAACTATACAAAATAATGTTTGTTTGTTATTTTTCTACCTAATGTTCAGTATTCATATTGAAACTCGATTATATTTAGATTCATATCGTGTAGGACCCTATTTGATAAAGGCTTCCTAACAAAAAAAATTCCACACTCAAAACTCGAACCTAAAATATCTAATTAAAAAAGAATCATCATCATCCACTGCATCATTTCGTACAAAATAATATTTGTGTTATGCCAACAATCATTACAAAGAGGCGAAAAGTGGAAGGCCTACCAATTAGGCACCGTCCACAGGCGGCAAAGATTCTATAAGCATTCTAGTTTTTCCACTACATACTTAGTATTTATCACACCAAATTGATTATGAGATTTTTCTACTTTATCCAACGATGAATTTAAACAATAAGATACAATAAAATTTATATAATATTATTATAAAAAATATATATTATAACATAACATGAAAAATCGATTAAAAAACATAATATTATGCTAACAACCACAGCAAACCCTAGTATTAATATACTTTAATAGTCATTATTAGTCAATTTAATACAAAACATTTAACTAGTTAAAGGATTAAGAAAAGTACTAATTGCCAACTCTTTAAACAAAATATTCCACTTTTTCTCCACTAATTATAAAAAAATAAAGAAAGAGAGGGAAGGAATGAAGAAAGCTTAGTTGGAAGGGACCCAACATGACAACCTTTTCTCCCATGTGAAAGGACTCAACAAATCTCTATACCCACCGCCCTAAATGAATGGAAATAGATTTCCAAATTCATAATTTTTAGCCTCCACCTATGACTAGTCAGTCCAAAATATTGGTGAGCTATTTCAATAAGGCAAAATATGAGGGACCCCCACCCACCCTCTATCATATCATACATACCCCATAAACTCTGTCTTCTAAGGTTTTGGTACACTTCAAAAAAAGATAATTTAATAGTCTTAATCATAAAGAGTATTTGTCTAAGCTATCATTTCTAGTCCATTAATACTTCTTAAAATGTTATCCAAAATGAATAATATTTGGAACTAGAGGGAGTATTTGAGTTTTTAAGGTGATCTAGTGGCAGCTACCTTTTTAGCTTCTGTACATATCTTTTCTACAACTACAATCCCCATGCTTTTACCTTTTTTGATCCCTCATTGACACCTTTCAGTATGATTGTCTAGTATTTCAAGATTTTGCCCATTCTTATATTGTAAAAGCCAAAATAAGTGAAAAGACCTGAATGCTAACATTGTAAAGCTGAAACTTTTGGAAAATCTTGAAATCAATAGTAGATCAAAATGGAAAAAGTCTACAATTTCATGTAACATATCAAGAATTGATGTAACTATGAGAAAATCTACAACATAAATCTTAAAATATTTATTAAGAAGTTTTGAGAATCTTGAAAGCTTTTTAACAGTCATAATACCTGCCTGCTGCTGAATGTGACAGAGATCCCAGGTGGTAAAAGAGTTAACCTGGAAAAAAAGAGGATAGAAACAGATGAAAGTAGAGAGCCCAGTTAAGATGGGGTAGCTAAGGCATTAAGTGGGGCATTTCTGTGGTGAATTTAGATCTAATCATCTTTAAACCCTCTATTGATTTAAGAGAAAGTAAAGCAAGCATTAATTATGAAAAAAGAGACCACCTTCAGTCATATATTAACTATAGTTTGTATACATTAATCAGACCTGGTCCAACACACAGTGCTTTTGGTAATGCACAGCATCATGATAAACACCCTGGCCCTTCACTGCATAGCATAAGTCATAGATAGAGAATAAATCTTAAAATAAAAACAAAGAACTATTTTATTAAGGTACCAATTGGAAAATGATTTTTCCTTTATATTTAAGCAATGTATATACACAAATAGACAACCCAAAAGTAGCAGAAGTTTCTGTATGTCAAAGTTGTATAGCTGCCAAGTCAGCATCCTATGTGGACTTGGAGGAATAAAAGGTGACAGGAGGTGGGGAAGGGGATGGTGAAGGGGTGATTACTCTGCCTTTTGCTTTTGAGTTACCACACCATCTTCATTACCTCTGCTTTTAGCCTGCTTTGAAACATTCTTTAATTTTTTCACTTTTTTTATTACTTTCCTGTTTCTACATTCATCTATTCATCATTCCCTTAAGAGCACCACATTCTCCCTGAAATTCATTTCTCTTCCCTTCTTCCTTTTCTCCCTCTATATCAATTCATCCATCTCTTATAACAATTCTCCTTTGAGTTCCATGATCAAATAGTCTCAACTACTGCCATGGTGAGCTTGTTTATTATGTTCAATAGTTTATCTTGTTCTGTTTCAATTGATGAAGCACTTATCAATTGTTGACCTCTGTAATAATCTTTTGTGATTCAGGGAACTCCTGTAAACATCATAGTTGGATCCCAGGTGTGGATTGAGGATCCTGATGATGCCTGGATTGATGGAGAAGTCACAGAAATTAAAGGCTCAAATGCCACAGTAGCCACAACTAATGGGAAGACGGTAAGCAGTCTTATTCTAATCAATAAGTTCAGAGCCTCACAGAAATTTGATGTTGATAGCATCTTTCAGGGAATATAATATGATTGCAGAAAAAGGATGTCTGAACCATACTAGTGTCAAAAAGTAGATGTAGTATAATATCAAAGTTATACTGTATAGTATATGAAAATTAGGACCTTATTAGCTTTAATAAGCTTATTGAAACACATACAACCTGGAATAGAAGTTCCCCAAAAAATGAAATTGGTCATGGAACAAATAGGAATGTAATAGTTCAATATGATCAATCAGATATAAAACAACAAAGGACTTTTTTCCTGTCTACTGTCACACATTCTTGGAAAACAATCGAATTGAGGGTTCATACCTGTAGGGCAGCTTATGCAGCTTTTCCTTTTGCCTTAAGCAGATGTATTAATGATTTTCATGATAGGTGTACTCTGCTATGAAGATTTAGGAATGTGGTCCCTTGATATTTTTAGGATGCAATAATCACGACTTCTACAAACTAAAGTTTTCAACATGCGAACAATGAAAATCTAATTATATTAAGACATTGAACTACTTTCTGCTTCAGACAGTTGCTTCTATTTCTAGCATATACCCAAAGGATACCGAAGCACCACCATCTGGGGTTGATGACATGACCAAGTTAGCTTATCTCCATGAGCCTGGCGTTCTGAATAACCTTGCTTGTCGGTATTCTCTAAATGAGATATATGTAAGTCATACTTTTCAGTCGATGATGAACTCCACAAAGAGTAGCTACAGAAAACAAGTCTTATTGATGTAAAAATATCCACAATTTTGCAGACTTACACGGGGAATATCCTAATTGCGGTCAATCCATTTCGGAGACTTCCACATCTGTATGATACCCATATGATGCAGCAATACAAGGGAGCCCCATTTGGAGAGCTAAGTCCACATCTTTTTGCAGTGGCAGATGCCTGTTATAGGTAAATCAGAAGTGCAACTGAAATTATTTGGTTATGCCAAGCAAGAAATGAACAACTTGCCTAATCTAACAAGTTTGTCAGGGCATTGATAAATGAGCATGGCAACCAGTCTATCTTGGTCAGTGGAGAGAGTGGTGCTGGTAAAACTGAGACAACGAAAATGTTAATGAGATATCTCGCGTTTATGGGTGGAAGGTCTGGCACTGAAGGAAGAACAGTCGAGCAACAAGTTTTGGAGGTGGGCAATAATTGCTCTTTACTACTATACTCGAATGATCTGCAAGTTAACAATGCAAATGCAAATTCATATTTCTTCTTTTTCAGTCCAACCCAGTTTTAGAAGCATTTGGGAATGCAAAGACTGTGAAGAACAACAATTCCAGGTAAACCAAAAATGACATCAGAGATTTTATCACTATTATATTCATTTTGATTTTCATATTCTCTCTCTACAAAAAATTGACATGACTGAGTCGTTGTACCAGTCGCTTTGGTAAATTTGTTGAAATTCAGTTTGATAAGCACGCGAAGATTTCTGGGGCTGCAGTTAGGACATATCTTCTTGAAAGGTCACGTGTTTGCCAAGTCTCAGACCCAGAGAGAAACTACCATTGTTTTTACATGCTTTGTGCTGCACCACCAGAGGTGAGTTCCATGGGACAGCCCATTTCCAACTCTTTACAAATGATATTGAGCTTCCACCTAGATGATCTACGGAATCTTTTACAGGATGTGAAAAGATTCAAACTTGGGAATCCAAAATCATTTCATTATCTAAACCAAAGTAGCTGTTACGAAGTTGCAAATGTTGACGATGCAAGAGAGTATCTTGAAACCAGAAATGCTATGGATGTTGTTGGAATCGGTCAGGAGGAGCAGGTGTGTGCCCAGAATACAGAAGAAATTGGAAAAATCCCATTATGCACCAAGAATATATTAAAACCTATACTCATCATTTCTGTAGGAAGCTATATTTCGTGTTGTAGCTGCAATACTCCATCTCGGAAACATCAACTTTGTGAAAGGAAAGGAGGCAGATTCCTCCAAACTAAAAGATGAGAAGTCACTTTTTCATCTGAAGACAGCTGCAGAGCTATTCATGTAAGAGGATATACCTTAGTTTACCTCAACTCAGAACTCAAGGCGCTTAAACTTTGAACTAATAAACATATGCACAGGTGTGATGAGAAGGCACTAGAAGACTCACTTTGTAAGCGTGTCATTGTAACTCCTGATGGAAACATCACAAAACTACTGGATCCAGCAGCTGCAACCACGAGCAGGGATGCCCTGGCAAAGACCGTATACTCCAGATTGTTTGACTGGTAAGCAATATATAGAATGTGGCTCCCAGACTAAGTCTCTCCCTGGCTGCAAAACTGTGGGTGGTATCTAAGCTCATGAGAGGGGAACATCTTAATACTAACAAAGCAAAAAAGAACTTTCTCGACTCCAAACAATTGGATACTTACGGCATTAACAGCCAGGGAGAGCAAAAGTCACAAGTTTATTGTGAAAGAAATACAGAATAACCTGGAACCTGATAGGCAATAACATTTACTGCACATGAATGTGACTTTATATATGTCACAACTTTTTCCTAATGAAGCTCTGGATAATCACAGGAAGCCACAAATAATGCACAATTATACCAAAATTTTCTAATTCTCTTGTCACTATAATTCTGATTATAAAGAATAAAGTAATAACTAATTGGAGCTTCTCATAAAGAACAAAAGAGATTCAACGTATAGAAGAGTGATCAGACAGGATTGAAGATAATGGAGAATTTTTCTAGCTGAAATTTCTTAATGTGATTGAATGATGTTATGTATGTTTCAAGCCTGGTTTCCTATTTTAGTTTCAAATTTTGAAACCAACCCATAGTAGTGTTTTGTGTCCTGTTGACATGCAGATAGTCAATCTCTAGAAGAATGATGGCTGCTTGCCACAGTGAGTCAGTATCATATTAGTTCAAAAAGACATTCAGAAATTCTATTTTTTGAGTTTATTAGCATTATCTAGCATAACTCTAGATTCAGCTACACGAAAAAACAACATTCAAAATGAAATCCTTTTGACAGCTTCTATGTGGCAGGCTTGTGGACAAGATAAACAATTCAATTGGACAGGATCCTGAAGCAAAAAGCATAATTGGCGTCCTTGATATATATGGCTTTGAGAGCTTCAAAATCAACAGGTTTGGATACTTGTTTTCTCCACTTCTGAGTATATAAAATCTTTACCTCAAACTTAACAGCTCGTTTAATGTTTAACCTCAGTTTTGAGCAATTCTGCATCAACCTAACAAATGAGAAGTTGCAGCAGCATTTTAACCAGGTAAATCATGAGAACCTTTATTCACTCTTCAGTGCCTTCATTTTTCACTCCCATTTAAAATAAAGTAGAATATTAAATAGAAACTCTGTTTTTACAGCACGTATTCAAGATGGAACAAGACGACTATACGACAGAAGAAATCAACTGGAGTTATGTGGAGTTTGTAGATAACCAAGATGTTTTAGATCTTATTGAGAAGGTACCCTCATTCTGACTGCAGACATTTTTGTCACACTATTTTAATTTAACAAGCAAACCTTTGATAACCTTGCATCAAATTTGCAGAAACCTGGAGGCATTATTGCTCTTCTTGATGAAGCTTGGTACGCAAACTTCCTCTTTTCAACACCATAACTACCTGTGAAAGTAGGATAATTTGCTAGACAAAGTCATTAAATTCTCAAAACACAGTGTATAATGCCTTTTTCCTGAATTATAAAGAATGATTGAAGGAGAAGATATAACTTAATTTTTTTCTTGCACAGTATGTTCCCAAAAGCAACTCATGAGACATTTGCCCAAAAGATGTACCAGACATACAGAGCCCATAAACGGTTTAGCAAGCCAAAACTTGCTCGTACTGACTTTACAATCAATCATTACGCTGGTGATGTATGTTAACTTGAGATATTTGGTCATTCAATTGTCAGTCAAAGAATTCTGGTCATCTTAAATCTTTGATCAAACAGGTTACTTACCAAGCAGATCACTTCCTTGACAAAAATAAGGACTATGTGATAGCAGAATTTCAAGCTCTTCTGATGGACTCAAAGTGCTTTTTCGTTGCAAACCTCTTCCCTCCATTGCCCGAAGAATCGTCCAAGCAGTCCAAGTTCTCATCCATCGGCACACGGTTTAAGGTAAGTCTATAAACAGGACAGAAACAAGTATATTTACTTCAGAAAATCCTATGAACCTGATTTATTTTCAAACGGAACTTCAATTTGCAGCAACAACTGCAATCTTTAATGGAGACCTTGAGCACTACAGAGCCACATTACATCAGATGTGTAAAGCCCAATACAGTTCTAAAGCCAGGAATATTTGAGAACATGAATGTATTAAACCAATTAAGATGTGGGGTAAGTTAAAGTGCTCCATGTACTTTTTGGTGCTTTAATTTTCTACTCTCAATCAGAAAATATGTGATTCTTCATAGTTCTCTCTCTGACAAACCTTTCGTGACACTTTTGCAGGGTGTCTTAGAGGCGATCAGGATAAGTTGTGCAGGATACCCAACGAAAAGAACATTCGATGAGTTCCTTGACCGCTTTGGAACGTTAGCTCCAGATGTTCTTGACGGGTATATATCACATCGGTTATAACTTGGTTTCACATCTTAAATCCTTTTCAGGAAGAAACAAATACTGGAAGTTTGAGGCAGGGAGAAATATATTATACACTAGTAGTAGCAATACCATATTTGCAGCAAACAGTCTTCTTTAGACTCATAAACGTTATTGTATGTACATGAATAGCATCAACATACTGATATATCACAAGCTAATCCCCTTTCGTTGAAGCAGATGTGATGAGAAGTCAGCATGCATTGCAATTTGTGATAGAATGGGCTTAAAGGGTTATCAGGTATTACACCTAGACTATTGCCATACTTATAAACAGAAATAAACCATTTCCACAAAACTGGACATAAAATTGCACATTTTATGGATTTGTTCATGAAATAGAGTCTTCTATCTATTTTATTCAGATTGGGAAAACCAAAGTTTTTCTCAGAGCCGGGCAGATGGCTGAATTAGATGCCAGAAGAACAGAAGTTCTAGCTCATGCTGCAAAGCGCATTCAGAGACAAATTCGAACATATCTTACCCGAAAGGAGTTCATAGCCCTAAAGAGAGCTACAATTCATTTCCAGAAACTTTGGAGAGGTAACTTGTACCGCAATGATACAAATGACCACTCATTTATGGTAAAAATCAGAAGTGTCAGCATAATATGTGCAACAACAAGATTGGCACTTTTTGCATACATGCTGATTTGACATATTCTAGTTTTGGCATGTTCTGAATTTTCCCTAAAATAGGGTTCCAACTACTTTTCTTAATATTAATCTTACAAATATGTTAATCAACACAATGCTACATTAGCTTTCCCATTTTTATATGGTGTTCTTGTCGGGACTTTGAGAAAAAAATTATGTTCTACCTACCCAGCACAACTTGCCAGAGTGCTGTATGAACAAATGAAAAGGGAAGCTGCTTCAATCCGCATACAGAAACATGCGCGTTCTCATTCAGCAAGAAAATCTTACAAGGAGTTACAGGCAGCAGCTGTAGTCATTCAAACAGGGATGAGAGCTATGGCAGCACGAAATGAATATAGGCAGAGGAGGAGAAATAAAGCAGCTAAAATAGTTCAGGTAATTAGATTGCACCAAAAAAGGTGAATTTGCATCCTACGTTCATTCATCTGACAAAAGTTATTTCAAGGTAAACAGAATAAGAAAACCACATCTAAAGAGGGTCCAAATCTATTTTCTACTGTCAGTATTTGCTTCCTGAAATTAACCTTCTGTTGGGCACTAATATGAAGATAATCAGAAGTTACCTTATTACCTCATATTCAATTGTAAGACTGATTATAAAAAAGACATAACATTGCCTTATTTTCTTACTTCGTCTTTTATTTTTGCAGACTCAATGGAGAGGATTCCATGCCTTCTCAACTTATAAACAGAAGAAAAAAGCAAGTCTTTCACTTCAATGTCTCTGGAGAGGCAGGTTAGCGAGGAAGGTGCTTCGGAAATTGAGGATGGTGAGTGTTTCTTGTTTAGTGAAAAGATTGGCATTACTGCTTATTCAAATCCATTGAAGTGCCACTATATCTGCTATATGTTAACTGGCATAAAAAATCTTCTCCAATGCAGGATGCAAGAGATACTGGGGCACTTAAAGAAGCAAAGGACAAACTGGAAAAGCGTGTCGAGGAGTTAACATGGCGATTAGATTTTGAAAAACACTTGAGGGTATGTACAATCAATATGCTTGCTCTAAACGGAAACAGCATAACAGTCGAAAATACTCCAAGCTGGGTTCTATAGAGCAATGCTTCTATTATAGTTGCCTGAAACTCAATAAAATAGAGTTGTTTGAGACCAAATGTTATAGAGTTGGGGGCTCACTAGGGAGGCACACATAGTGAAGGCCAAAGGAAACATCATTAGTGCATCACAGTCAGTCAGAGTATACTTACATGACTGCATAAAATTATAACTCTGACTTGTGCTAACACTTAGGATGAGAGAGAATTTTCACTTGTGAAGAAATGTAGATTTTTGGCAATTAGAGTTTTCTTATACCATCAGTAAACAGTAAATGATTTTATGACATAGTAATAGTAAGAACAAAAACATTGTGTTTCTCCAGATTGATCTCGAAGAAGCAAAGGGGCAAGAAATTTCAAAATTGCAAAAAGCCTTACAAGAAATGCAAACACAACTAGACGAAGCCCATGATGCAATTATTCATGAGAAAGAAGCAGCAAAGATAGCCATTGAACAAGCTCCTCCAGTTATCAAGGAGGTACCAGTGATTGACAACACCAAAGTGGAGAAGCTGACAGAGGAAAACAACAAACTCGAGGTAAAATCAAAAAACATAATTCTATGCATTTACAGTAATTGGTACAGCATCGAGCCGTTCCAAAAACCTTTGGAGTTTGTTTGCGAAGTAAGAAGTCAAGTGAGATGATAAAAACATGTAGAAACTTAGTCATAACCACCTCCCCAAAGAAAGGGGTTTGAAACAAAGAAAAGTTTCATCAAGATATTTGACCATAAAAGGAAAATTCTGGAAATCAATGTATTTAATAAAAAGCGGGAAGATAAAAATTTATTTGAGTTATGAAGATTATCCATACTTAAAAATGTAAAACAAAAACTTTCACAATTAAAACAAGAAAATCCACTCACTGCAATCTCTGCAGCAGAATACATATACGTCATAAATTAGTGTGCTTCTAACAGCATCACATCTGATGCAATTTACCTGTCATATATTCAGGAAGAAATCAGAGAGCTCAAGAAGAGAGTAGAAGACTTCGAACAGAGCTACAACGAAGTTGAAAAAGAATGCCAGGCCACACGTAAAGAGGCAGAAGAATCTCAGCTAAGAGTTTCGGAGTTCCAAGAGTCCATAGAAAGGTAGTTCCTTTACTTCTTTGTGTAGTATGTTGAAGTGACTGAAGCTTGAAATTAATACAAATTGAATTACTATGAAACTTATTGCCTTACTTGTTCTTCTTAATATTTATTTTCAGATTACAACTGAATCTATCCAACCTTGAATCAGAGAATCAGGTTCTCCGTCAGCAGGCTTTAGTAGCATCAACAAATGAGGCCCTTTCTGATGAAATGGACATGTAAGTATACACATCTTGGAACAACCTATGCAAGCTAAAATGTTGCGACTAGGCACCAAGAAAAGCTAGAGAAGATAGTTATCCTTCATTTAGAAGACAGATAGTACACTTATATTTACGTTGATATCTCAACGAAACAGGCTCATATTTCACAATCGACACTTTAATTTGAGCATAAAAATATGGACATAAACCTAGAGAAACAATTTACACTGTTTGTGTAAGTTTTACAACATATAATTGCTTCAAGAATACTTACCTGGACTTATTTCTAAAAGAATGGAACAATATCCTTGAGAAACTTTTAATCTTGAGTTAGCTTCCAGAGATAATAACATTTTATTATATAGAATTCAAATGAAGTTGATTTTTCCTCTTAATCAGACTCAAGAACAAGATTAAAGACTTGGAGTCAGAAAACGAGCTTCTCCGCACTCAAAGGGTAGTTGTGGAGCAAGTAGTAAGTTCTGATGATCGGGCACCTAAAGGGCTTGAGGTAAGCTAAAATTTCCTCCTTTTTCATTGCAAGCATCTTAACTTGTAGAACTGCAAACACCACTCATTCCTGACTGGGTAATTTCAGACCGTTGATATCACACATCCAGCTGATAATGAACATCAAACAGAGGAAGTGCATGAAGAAATGAAAGTAGAACAACAAATACCTAAGGTATATGAGCTTCTCACCAATGGCTGTTAGCCTGTTATTCACTAAAGGACCATAACAGTCAGAAAATGCTAATTCTAAATGATACCTAAATTCTTTCTAGCTTCTGCAGGATTCTAGCCCTCCCATCTCTTTAACTAAGCAAAGATCCTTGACAGATAGGCAGCAGGCAAGTAAAAGAAACTTGAACTTTACAAGTTGATCTGATAGATAAAGTTGTGATGCCTTTGTAGTCATCGCTGATTACTTCTGTTTTCATTCTTCAATAATCAGGAAAGCCATGATATACTGATAAAGTGCCTTGCGGAAGACAAGCGATTTGACAAGGGAAGACCAGTAGCTGCATGCACCCTGTACAAAGCACTTCTGCAGTGGAGATCCTTTGAAGCAGAAAAAACGAATATATTTGATAGGATTATTCATACCATCCGATCATCTATAGAGGTGAAATTTTACTCTGATCCATAGTTGACTAGGAATGGTCCTAATGAATGATCAAAGCTAAATCAATTTAGACTCCCTATTGACAAAAAATTATTGACATTTCCAATGAAGGATCAGGATAACACCGGTGATCTAGCCTACTGGCTGTCAACATCTTCAACTCTGTTGTTCCTTTTGCAAAGCACAATTAAAGCTGGTAATGCGCCTACTAGGTCCCCATATCGTAATCGCAGCTCACCAACCACATTGTTTGGAAGAATGGCACAGGTAAATATTCATCGTATAAGCTTTTGACCATGTATAGACATGTAGTTGACATTTCAAGAGTCAACAGCAGGGTTTTCGTTCAACTTCATTAAGCATGGCAATTTCCAGTGGATACAGCGGAATTGAGGGAAGCCCAAATGTCCGAACAAGGATTGAAGCTAAATACCCAGCACTATTGTTTAAGCAACACCTAACTGCTTGCGTTGAGAAAATATATGGAATGATCCGCGACAACTTAAAGAAAGAAATAAGTCCATTTCTTAACCAATGCATACATGTAAGCAAGCACCATTTTTTAACGATAGAATCCCTTGTCAGTAATTTTGCAGCAGTCTCAAGGTAAATTCTAAAACTAATTGACAGGCACCAAGATCTGCAAGGATAAAACCTTTAAAAGGATCATCTAGAAGTATACATTCAAACATCATCGCGAAACAACAGGCATCCAGCGTACACTGGCAAAACATTGTGAATAGCCTAGACAATACATTAACCATACTCTCAGAAAATAATGTAAGTGAAGTAACATCTTGTTGTCAGTTTTCTTAAATCTTATGTCTAGAGAAGCTCTTCAGTTTTCATGAGTGGCATCTGTGTTTTCAGGTCCCTTCCACCATTACAAGGAAAATACTCAGTCAGGTGTTCTCATACATAAATGTCCAGCTTTTCAACAGGTATTCAGCTAGTATTCCAAATTAACTGTTTTCACTTTAGAAGTAACCTGAATGTCCTCAATCCTAATGTAAGACATATAAAAACTTTTCAGCTTGTTGCTTCGCCGTGAATGCTGCTCATTTAGCAATGGGGAATATCTGAAGGCGGGTCTGCAAGAACTGGAAAGTTGGTGTTCCAAAGCAACAGAACAGGTAAACAAAAGTTGTTCAGAGTAATAACCTGATGTTCAAATAAAAGAAACAACGTTTTAATTCGTTCTTATGAAACAGTATGCTGGATCTTCGTGGGATGAACTTCAACACATAAGGCAAGCTGTAGGATTTCTGGTAAGCTATCATCCAGACTCTCACTCTGTAAGCAGATCTCCTCATAGCTGAGTACTTAAATTATCATGCCTCCACCTCGCAGGTGTTACATCAAAAATCTCAAAAGGCATTGGATGAGATCACGAATGACCTCTGCCCGGTAATTAACTTCTGTTCTTAAAAAGAAAAATCAAAGTCCCCACAACTTCCCCCCTAACTACTTTTTCTTTTGGTTTTCTAAAAAGAAAATGACTTCACTTCTCATTTCAAGATCACTAAGAGGCTAAGTGACAACGATATTAGAATTTAGACATAGAGGAGTATAAGTATGACTTTTTTAATAAGAGGATTCTAGCTATGATTAGAACTCAGAATCGAAAACTCAACTCTATATCCTGTTGCTTTTTTCCCCTTTTCTCTTAGATGTTGAGCATTGCACAAATATATCGCATTGGAACTATGTTCTGGGACGACAAATATGGAGCCCATGGTTTATCGCCAGAGGTAAGAACTCTTCTTCAGTGTGTTACTAGAGGTACTCTAAGCTTCATGAGAGTTGGTACAGGTATTCAAGGTTTTGTCAGTTTGGCGCTAATGGTCCGCAACCAGCTGGTCATGCAACACATGCACATATTATCATGTAAAAGTAAAAAACTAAGAATCAACACATGCATAAGACTTCTTCTCTTATTATAAGAAAATTATCAGTGAAGAACAAAAACACAAGATGTCCTCAAATAGCAAAATATAGATAAAGCAAACATTAAATAAAAGCAGCCCACCAATCTTCTTAAAGTGCGTATAAGCTCTGCTGGAGAGAAATTGTTATGAATCTTTAGGGAAGGATCGATTCACAGGAGCGATATATACATCAGCTCGTTAAAGGGAGGCTGAAACCTTAGAGTTCATTAAAAGAGAGAACACCGATCTCTTCAACTCTTCAAAGGGAGACTGAAACCTTAGAGTTCAATGGAAGAGAGAACTCTAATCTCCTGCTTTTTGCTGAAAAATAACTTACTGATTTATTAATCAAAAGCCCCTTTAAATAGGAGTATTATTACATCAATAGGAAGTCTAATACTTATGGAAGTAGGAGACCTAAATCCTATTCCAAACTAATAACTATAACTTAACCTAATCCTTATGAAACTCTGAAACACAAACCCTATTCTAGAATAATAAATAAAGCAACTAAAAATATAATTAAATACTTAAATTAATGACTTCCAATGCATCCCTAACAAAAATCTTATCATCTTCTTCAACAGAGAGGCCAAGAGTGCTCTGCAGCTTGACACATGCACTAGAAAATGCTTTCTACTGAAGCACTCTTGCGTTATTCTCACATCAACAGTGAAAGACTTACCTCCTTTATGTTCCAGAACAACTTTAATGATTACTAAAACATCCAAAGGCCGTGGATAGCACATGATTCTCTCAATGTTGCAAAAGGTTTCATCATAGCTCCCTAGAGAAAAAGATCACATATTTAGCTTCTTTACGGCTTTAGCCTTAGAAGTAAGGCAATGACAATGCAAGAAAATCATGTTGAAATTAATTTTGTTCTTAGCCACTTCTTTCCCTCCTCTAAGTTAATAGTCTTATTGAATCTGTTCACAAAAAGTTATAAAAGACCAGACAAAAGCAACACTGAGCAAACACTTGAGTAGACCTCGGATATATATGTTTCAAGACTCAAGAGAACTGCTTCTTCGTTCAGTTGATCATTTTTGAAATTTCAGGTCATAAGCAAGATGAGAGCACTAACATTGGAAGACTCAGCCAGCATTCCAAATAATACATTCTTGCTTGATGTGGATTCAAGGTAATTAACTTTAAACACATGAAAGACACTGACTTTTTTTTTGCTTTCTTCAACTAACAAATCTTCCAAATTACAGCATACCATTCTCTATAGAAGAAATATCGCGATCCTTCCAGAATATCAACTTGTCTGATGTGGAACCACCTCCCCTCCTTTGTCAAAGATCAGATTTTCAGTTCCTGCTGCAGGCAGCAGCATAAAAGTTTTGGACATTTTCTTTTGATTTTACACAGAAAGAAAATGATAGTTATAGGATTTGATTGATTGAAATTCTTTCTTTTGTTGATTGGTAAAATAGAGAGTGGTGAGTTTTCAAAAATGTAAATCTTTTCGGTTTCGTGTTTCATATTTATTTTCGTCACCGAAGTGATGATTCTACAAATATTGTATTGTGAAGACCTGTTGTATTATATGTTGAGAGAGTGTAGTAAAGAAAAACACATCCAAAGTTTCAATAGAAAGAAAGAGGTTTTTTCCTATCTGTTTCCTTATTATGCTTGCTATCTTTTTACATTGTTTCATTTCCTACTAATAGCATAACTAACTAAAATCTCATCCCATACAGAGATCCCAGAAATGAGTAATTTCAGTTTCCCATTCGAACTTATGGCACATAAATAATCAAACAAGATACATTGTCATTCATGATTTATCAGAAACAATCATCACAGGCATTAAAGTGTTCAACTCAAAATAAAAAGATTCCTAGAATGTGCACCTTACATTATCTACCAACGCTTATTTGTAATTTATTTCAATAACTAACGTTAGAAACTACACTAAAAGGGTAAAAAGTATAAGCTGCTAGAAATCTCAAAAGTATGTTCCAGTATTCTGACAATAGTGCACCAACAACCACAAATAGCAGTGTTTATAACGCATGAAACGAAGACCATTCCATGGTGAAAGCAGGACTAACCTTGAATGAGTAACAACTACATGAGTCTGTCCAGTTCAGTTCTTCTTATTTCGGTTAGGTGAGTTTGAGCAAAGCACCTAAGGGTGTGGCCTAGTGTTCAGTTGATAATCGTGAGGTCTCAGGTTCAAATCTCAATTCTTCCCATCTGTCCTAGCCTTGTTGTTGGCGAACACTACATGAACAAAATAGTCAAAAACAATATGGCAAATGAAGTAAAGTTATTGCATTGGAGTGATAGTGCACCTAATGCATTTAAATGAACTTTCAAAAAAGCAATGCAGAACGCCCTTTTGATATGTAACGAGAAAGCTACCATTAATATGCTTCATGAGATACTCCGGCTACATAAACGGCACAACGATGGAATACAACGGTCACATCAAACAAAACCGCAAAAGTTCCTTATTTTTTCGATTCCACCATTCTGTATGAGAAGCTCGACGCTCCTTACATAAATAAATACATTCTCCATTCGCAGAAAACCCAAAAATTGTTGCTGCCGGCCGGTAGTGGATTCCAGATTAAAATTTGGTTCATCCGAACAATTGAATATTCCCAAAGTTTAAAGCTTTCAGGAACAAGTATGGAATTCCATTCAATTTCACTGTGAACTGTGATTCTAAGCACTGGTATTTTGGTCACTTCACATGTAGTCGTCGTCATTCGTCACCGGCTGGACAAGTTTGATTTAGTAACTTTTTTAAAGATAAAAATATGCCCCAAGAAAACTAAAATGACATTTATGTCCCAGAAGATCTTCCACAATGATCAAATGCAAAAATCAGAGGATCAATTTTTCGATTTCATTGCAAAAAACAATTGTTTTGACCAGGGACGTCTTAACCCCTAGGCCACTAAAGTCATTGTTTGGAATTCCATATATTTTAGGGGGCCTATTTTTTAAAAACAATTACTTATATATGTTTGTTTTTTAAAAATTATATGTACTATGAGTGTTATGATTTCTACTAAGGAAATTGCATATGAGATGAAAATAAACCTAAATTTCGTAAGAAACAATTGGATGTAAATATGGATAGCGAAATCACAAAGTCCCTTGAAGAATCTTTTAGAGTTAATTGCTTTATATATGTAGAGTAGATCAAACTATTTTTTCACTTCAAAATAGATTTGAACCAATTGAAGCATATGGAAATATTTTGATTTCTTATTTAGTGGTAAAATATTGAGATCACTAGATGATGAGAATTTTAAAAAAAATATTGTCTTAACATTTATCTTTCTTTAACACGTAATAGTTATTTTGATATTAACGGTTTAGATTTATTTTTGAATTAAAAGTGTTAAGGGAAATAATATAAGTAGAGATATTGATCTAATGAAAATACCCAATCTAATAAAAAGACTTAATTCTTTTCCAAATACACATATTGTTTATAGAATAATGTTAACAGTTCATGTAACCGTTGCCTCAGCCGAAAGAAGTTTTTTCGAATAAAAAATTGATTAAATCTTCTTTAAGATCAACAATGTCTCAAGAGAAATTGAGTGAATTAGCTATATTATCATTTGAAAATGAATTATTAAAACAAATTGATTATAAAACAGTACCTAATAACTTCGCATCTAACATAGCTAGGAAAGTAGATTTTAAATAAAAGTATATATGATGAAAAAAATTAAATATTAGGGCCCCTCTCTTAAGTTTCGCTTTAGGCCCCCAATGTTGTTGAGTCGGCCCTGGTTTTGATTCAACGTTACTTTGATTAATTTTCATATAACTCTTTTCGTCATCCAAGCAAGCATTATATCGCTTAAATTGGTTGCACGTTCTTCTTGAAACAAGTTCATTAATTGTGCTAGTTGATGCTGAATTTGGTCTCTCATAACTCATGTCTTTGATACCAAGTCCCTCGTTTTGGATCTAGTTATGGAACGTTACAAGGTAAAATATGATGTTTTCCTCCTACAACATATGGTGTTAGTTCATTAAGAGAGAACTACAATCTCTTGAGTTGAAGTACTCAAAAACTTGAACTATTTTCTATTTAAATTTTTTGGGATTGACAGAGAGTTTAAATACATAACTTATAAGATAGGCTGAACTCATCAGTGGCCACTTAAAGTTGACATCATTTTTACTTTGACACTTCAACCCGTGTTTGTTCATTTTAGACACTCAAAGTAAGGTTCTATTGTGTCAGTTTGAAAAACTAGTACTACAAGAAAATAGCTACTACTAGAAGAATTTGCAAATAACTACTAGAAAAAAATAAGTGTTGCAAGCTAGGTAAACTATTGGATGACTAAGGAGTGATACCATTAATATTAGTAGTTCACCTTCCTCTTTATCGGCCTAAAAAAAAATCATAATTTTACTAATTTACTCTTAAGAAACTTTTTTGAAACTTAATAAATTTATTTACACTTTCAAAAAAAAAATGTATAAGTGTAAAATGGGAAAAAAAATCTACTTTGATTTTATAAATTGACAAATAATTTTACGATAATTATTTATAAAAATAGTGAACAACTAATATGAAACAATGAAGTATTTCTTTTCATATATTAACACATAATGTTAGAACATTAGGGACAAACATGCACGCCAATTAATCTAGGACAAACATATGTTAAAATGTACAAAATGTACAAGTAATGTTTCTAACTTAATTAAGTAAAAAACTAGACATCGATCTTAATAATTTCAGTTACTTAATTGATGAGAACTTCTTTATTGTTTTTGTTTATTGCCTAATAATGGCGTTATGTAACGTGTTTTTCTTGCCTCATTTAGTCATTTAACTGAACAATTAAAGTAGGTTAATATTAAAAAAAAACTTAAATAATCAAGTGTTATAAAGATGTGGATATTAAATATATTGGACGTGCAATTATACAAAATCAGATAAAATAAAAAATGATCATATTTTTCAAAAGACGTAGTATACAAGTAGCTAGTACTCATCGAGGATAAGATGTGATAAAGTCACTTGAGATGATTTAAACATGTCCAACATTGATCGAAAATTGTGCATTTTAAGGTCAAAAGATAACCCTTTGTTATTGATCGACTAAAAATTGATTTTAACAAATGAAAAATTGTTGGGTCTCTAAAAGTATTCTTATAACGGTCAAAATTATGCCTCACCGCTAAAAAGTGATAGTTAAAAATTTCATTTTTGTAGAGGAGGTAAATCTAAAATTACATAAATAGAAAAAGGAAAATTGAAAGACCTACCATTTTTTTTATATCTATATAAACTTAGGTAAAAACAGAACATATATCATAAAAGAAAAAAAAATCACAATACATAGTTACATCTAGTAGTTGAGAATATGTCTTATTCAACTTCTATTATTATTAATACAATTATTATTATATATAATTTACTTTTTTTTATTAATACGAGATCATTTATGATACGAAATATTACACAAATATTAAACGATATTCTTGTATTTTGTTTATATAAATTGAGGAAATATTATATCCAGATTTAATACTGTCCAAAATGTTAATCCATCGAAAGTTATATTTACATGTTTTTTCTAAAACACAGATGTAATTAAAATGGTTGCCTAATTTAATATCACAAAATTTATAAAATAATACTTAAAACCTATCCGTCATTAAAACTAAAACACTATATTATCTTACATACAAGATTACATAGCAACAAACATTAATAATGTAAAGGAAAATGAAAATTATTACATCTTATCATTTATCCTGAATAACATAAACATAAATTAATGATTGTAAAAATACATGCCAGGATCTGTAACATAAGCAATGGTGTCAGTGAGCTACTCAACATGAGCAAAGTACATAAATATTTAATTGTGAAGAAGAAGAGGTTCAGAATTTTCGTTGTTTTAAAATGAGAGGAATTCCCTCTATTTACAGACAACAAAGGGTAGTGTGAACAAATGTTTATTGTGCCTTATCGGGAAGGTTACAACTATTTGGAAAAGTTGCAACCCTTCGGAAATGTCATAACCTTTCATAAAAGTCACAACTTTTCATAAAAATCGCAACTTTTCATTAAAGTCACAACTCTTCATTAAATGTCACAACTTTTCATAAAAGGGAAAGACTATTTTTGGAAATAAAATAAATTAAAAGAGAATTCTTATTTGTGGTGGCGCCACGCATATATATATGATATATGATATGATATGAGATACATTTACGTAAATCAGCCGTTAAAAAGGAGTTTAGAATGTAATAAAAGCTAATATAAGGGCATAAATGTCCAAATGAAGTATGAAAGGGCAAACAAGTGGAGGGAAATTGGACAAACAACTAAAACTGAAACTGAAACTGAAATTGAAACCGAAATTCTAATTTATTCATATTTAATTCTCTTCTTATAATAACAACTTGCTAATTTTCTCTTCATTGTTGTGAATTATTATTATTATATTTCTATAGAAGCAAAACAAGAAATGGGCAGTCTCTTAGTACCAGATTTTATTCCTTCTCCAATCCAAGATGCTGAAACACTTAGAAAGTCCTTCAAAGGACATTTTCTCGGTAGACCTCTTTTTTTTTCTTCTTTTGTCATTAACTGATGGGACTCATAGGCGGATTTAGAATTTAAATTCGATGGTTCAACTTTAAACCGTCAAAAATATTGGATTCAGTTGAACAAGTAAAATGCAACTACAAGGATGAATATCAAGTATTGTGTTGCTATTTCCTTTTTTGACATAATGGGTAACGTCCTTCTTTTTGGTGTATTATTTAGGACTGGGAACTGATGAGAAGGCGATAATAACGGTTTTGGGACATAGAGATGAAAGCCAGAGAAAGAAGATTAAAGAAGCATATCAGCAGCTTTATAACAAATCTCTAATTGATGATCTTCATTCTGAATTATCTGGTGATTTCAGGGTATTCTCTTTTTCTTCCTAAAATCATTTGTTATATAGTGGAAGGATAGAGTGTATGCAAACCTTACTTCTACTTTTATAGGATAGATAAATTGTTTCTGATAGACTCTCGACTCAAAAAAATCGTATGAAGAAATGCAAGAGTAAAAAGATAACCAACATAAAAGAAACACAATAGTAATAAAATCGAAGCATAAGATACTGGTAGTGTAATAGTACTAAATGAATCCCAATTTAAAAGAATAAGCTTATGAGCCTACGAGTTCCTTAATGTACCTCTGCAGATTTTGGTCTTTTTTTCAGTTTCATTGGATGATATGAACTGTGGATTAGAAACTGATGGAAGATTTATCACTTGTATAGTTGAGTTAGCTTTTTTTTCACCTATAATTTCTTAGAAAGCTAAATTCACTTCTAAAATAAAAGCATATGATCAACTTCCTGTAAGTATCCAATTTTTAAGTTTCCATTCTACAACTATTCAAAGAACTTAACTATTATATCCATAGGAAAACCTTCAAAAGTATAGTTTCCAATCTTGTTAGTCAAATTTCATCACAAAATTTATAATGGTAAATCAGTCGTTACTTAGCTTGTGCTGGTGGTAGGTAGCAAGTTCTCCCTCCTCAAAGGAATAGTCGAGGTGCACAAGCTGGTTCGGATACCATCATTATCAAAACTAACTAAATAAAAAGTAAAAGAATTAGAAATGATAAGCTTGTTACTTGTTCCTTTCCTGTGGATGAGCAACTTTTGAATGGTAAAAAAGTATGGTTACTACTTTATTTTTCTTCTCAAAGTTTTGACTTTTTCGACTTTCATGTTTGATGCATGATAGAAAGCAGTGATCCTCTGGACACATGATCCTCCTGAAAGAGATGCAAGGCTAGCGAATGAGGTCTTAAATTCATGGATACATGATGTAACCCGTCTACAAGTGATAGTAGAGATAGCCTGTGCATCAACTCCTGATCATCTGGTTTCTGTGAGACAAACATACTGTGCTCTCTTTGGCTGTTCACTTGAAGAGGATATCATAGCACATGTTTCTCTTCCTGTCCAAAAGGTGAATTTATTTCATCGTTTACAGCCGGACACTATTAATTGAAGATGAACATGTTCTTTATAAAATGAAAAAGATCCAAATTTACCTCTTTACTATATGAATTGTCTTAGTTTTATCCCCTGTTACACTTTGGTGTCATTCATACCCTTATCGTTACCATATCTTCTTATACTTGCCCTTGCCTTTAGTGGAGCTTCAATGTCAAAATACTTTGCGAAATAGCTCCAACCCTTTTCTTTTTACAAAAAATAATAATTGTTCATTACCATTGAAGTTCCTAGTAATAAGCTCAGAGCTTGTTGTGCAGGTTCTAATCAGTCTAGTCAGTTCCTACAGATATAACAAGGAACTAGTCGACCATAGTACTGCTAATCTAGAGGCTTCGAAGCTTCGTGAAGCCACTAGAACAAAACAATTAGATAGTGATGAACTTGTTCTGATACTAAGCACAAGGAACATTCATCAGCTTAAGGCAACTTTCGAGTGCTATAAGCAAAACTATGGATTCTCCATTGATCAGGTCAGTGATCTTTAAGCCACCAGATTTACTTTGCTTTAACTATTCTTGCTCCTCTATTAATCTTATCTTGTTGGATCAACTTTCCATTACAGGATATAACGAATTGTGGTGAAAGTCTTTTGGAATCTATCTTGAAAGTGGTTATCTGGTGCATAAACTCCCCAGAGAAGCATTTTGCTGAGGTAACAAAAATAGTCATAAAAGATTATTTTATTAGACTTTCTTCATTTTCTTGTTCTTTAGTACCTTTTTCCCTGTAGTAGAATCCTTCTAGTTTGGTGCAGAGCTGTTGTCTGGTGCAAGTAATTATTTTTTGGAACTTGTTGTAACATCATCACCCCCTCAAACACTTTCACTTGATATCGAACAATTTGACCGCTTTATCATCACTCCCCCCCCTGGATATCTAATAGTATTGCTTATAATCACCTAATGACAGTGACTAAATCATGCATCCTTTTTTCTCCCTCCGCTTTTAGGTCGTAAAGGTCTCCACCGATGGACTAGGAACTAATGAGGATTCTCTAAGTAGAGCCATTGTAACTAGAGCTGAAATTGATATGATCAAAGTTAAGGAAGAATATCTCAAAATGAAGGATACTGCTCTTGAATATGCAGTAGCTGATGATACATCAGGTCACTACAGGGAGTTCCTGATGACCCTGCTTGGTGCCAATGATAGTAGTTTGTAGTGTTTGTATCCACTTATCATTGGTAAAAATATCAAGAGTTGGTGATATTGTCATTTAACTTTGTTTGCTTTCATTAGACCCTTGTGGTCCAGCCCTTCTCTGGACTTGTGCATAATGGGAGCTTAGTCCACCGAGTTGCTTCCTTTTTTTTTGCTTTGAAGTTGATGATGAATCAGTATTGGTGAGGGTGATCTTTGATATTATTTGTGTTACGTAGCATTTAGAAGAAGAATGATTGTTTACCTTAATTGTGGTTTGGCACTTTGTTTGAATAAATGTTGGTTATTGTGTTCATAGATACAAAACATTATTACAGGATTTGAGCAAAAATTATTAGGTTCCCGTGAACCCTCCCCAACAAGTTGATCCGCCCCAGAGTGCAATTGTTTTATCCATGTTACAAGTGTCCACTCTACCACACCATTCTAACAACTAAGAATCAATTAAATTTATGCCACAAGAACATTTTGAAGTACAAAAAAACGAAGGAAGTGTAACATTGATTATTTAAGGATTGCTTGAGCAATAAATCCCTACGTTGTCATTTTCTCCTCCCCCGTGGTCCATTTTCATTTGAAAAATGTAAGTCCTTTTATCTTGAGAAAAGACTCTAGTATAAATTGTTAATTTTTTTTTTAAAAAAGGAACGTGTGAAATCAAGAAAGTAATTAAATTTAATACAGATAAATTTTGCAAATTCCTTAATAGTCAAAATTTGTGAACAATTTAGCTAGATATCTAACATATAAATAGCATCAAGTTGATGGTAGACATATAATATTGGTTCAAATATGTGAATTATTGAATATCCATCTAGTAGAATTATTGAATAATTTGCACCAAAATTATGTCCGCTCAACACAATTGAACAACACAAAATATGCTCATTCGATAGAACTTGTCAATAATTTTCATCAAAGTTATTACTCACGTCAACATATCTTGTTAAAACATAATATCACATCTTCCTCCCAACAAATACTCTACTTATGAAAATTTATAGTTCACTTGCGAAAGTTATAATTCTCGAAGTTATTTTCTGGATAACACAAATAATCGAGCTGAGCAGATCTAATACTTAATGTGTTGATTATATTACAAAAAAATTATTTTTTCACGAAAAATATATTTTGAATTATACCGTGGACATTAATTATTAATTTCCCAATTTTTTTACAAAATTTTATATGCACTTCATTTATATGGACAAGTGAACTGATAGAGTACAATTGGACGACTTTAGCGGCCGGAGGCATCAGCCCTTCGTGCTCAAACCCAAAACCCTTAAACCCTCAACTTCCATTGTCGATCTATACAACAAACTACAACCCATTTCCCTATTTTCTCACACAATGACAATCCATTCGGTAGTAATCCAAAAGCTTCTAAGCACCAACGCCCACTTGGGTCGCCGTGTGGCGGCACACCACTTCAAAATCTACTCAATAGGTTCCAGGAATGGGATGACAATCGTAGATTCCGAAAAGACATTGATCTGCCTCCGTAACGCCTGTTCCTTCATTGGGGAACTCGTTCGCCAAAGAGCCCGCTTCATTTTCGTCAATACCAACACCCTTTTCGATGAAATTATCGATCAGATGACGGAAACGATTGGGTGTAGGAATGATACTTCTTGGCGTCTTGGAGGCTTTTTAACAAACAGTTCGAGTCCGAGAAAGTTTCGAGGAAGGAATAAGAAGTTGAACCTTACGGCTATACAGCCACCGGATTGTGTGGTTATCTTTGATACGGAGAGGAAGTCTTCAGTGATTCAAGAGGCTGCTAAGTTGCAAATTCCGATTGTGGGTCTTGTTGATTCGAGTATGCCGTTGGATATTTACAAGAAAATTACCTATCCTGTGCCTGCCAAGGATTCCGTGCAATTTGTGTATTTGTTTTGTAATTTGATTACAAAAACTTTCCTTTACGAGCAGAGAAGATTGAATGCTGCCTTGGGAGCTTCTGCAATTGCAAAGCCTGAAATTAGGTACGATCAATTTTTTAGGTGTGATGACTTGAAACTTGTACATGTTTGTCTATTTGTGATATGAATTTCACACTCATTGAGGTAAAAATGTATATAGGACACTAGCTGATTGGGGGAAAACTGAGGGGTTCAACTTTACCTATTTGATTACATTATTTTGACGGGTGGATAATGAATGATACACGATGGCGTTGAAAACTAGGAGAAAAGGATTTGGTCGCCTATTTTCGTTGATGAGTAATAGCAATGGATATGGATATTAAAACATGGCTGCCTCCAACTTTACAACATTGCTGTGATAGTTCAAAGGTACCATAGCTTTAGATCTCTTTTAAGAATATAATAAAGGAGTTAGCTTTGAGGCTGGGTAGCATTCTAGAATTCCAGTAAGAAAAAGAACAAAGTTCTAGAATTTACTAGGAATAACACCAGAAGGTATAGTCTAAAGAACCTTCTCAAGAAAAAGTAAGTTAAAATTTCTAATTGATAATATCGTCTAAAAGGGTGTTGGTATTGACGAGGTGTCGTCTTCCATTCTGCCTTCCTTTCATTGTCGATTTTCTCCAAACTCCAAGTCATAATTGCTTCTTCCACAGCCCTTGGTAACATTAACACCCAAGAGAAATTAAGCAATGAGAATGCAATTGTTTACAGTTTACCATCCAAATCCGCAATGCAACAAGAGATGATTGGTTCCTTATTAGCTTAGTTAATTGGAAAACCGATAGTGTATCATATTTTCACTGATCTGAAATTCAATTTTGTCTAACAATCTCTTCCTGCTCACTAGCTATAGAATTGCTATACGTTACGACTGAAGTATTTAAAATAGTTTTGGTATCTAGATATAGTATAGAGGGTTGTAGTTCTGAATGTTGTGTGCTTCTATTATCACTTCATTGATTTCAAGCAGTATTTCAAGTTTTAATTTACTGCTTTATTGACGTTTCCCCCCTTTCTGCCTGAAATTTGGCTGTAGAGAGGAAGTTGAACAACTTGACAAGATCAAGACAGTCGGCAAGGATAAAATTTATGTTCTGCCTTATGAAAGATTAGAACCCGCTTCTGAGGGTAAGTATATGATTCTTATGCTCTTCTTGATTATTCCTTATAAAAAATATTCTTGTTGATTCTTTGTCCTTCTTACAAACACTTGTGGTTTTAAAGGTACATAGGCATTAAGGTAACTTAATCATGTTTTATTTATGTATCTGATTGATATAACAATCACTTGGTCTCCTTTTTATGCAGATGCTACCGAGACTAAGCAGCTACTGGACAAACTTGTCGTGTTAAAGTTTAATGGTAATTTGGGATCTGATATGGGTTTCAGTGGACCAAAGTAAGCATTCAGTTGAGAGTTGAGATATATCATTAATTAACACCAAAAGATTAGTGTCTCTAACATTATTGTTATTTACTCAAAGCTGATACTTTGTAGAATATATGATCTCTCCAGATAGAAATGTTTTTATTTCTCTTTTTTGATTAAGAGTGCCTTTTTTAATATTATGGTATGCGGGATTTTTGCACACTTGCACCACCTAGAGCTTCTGTTTTATTATGTTTATAGATACTGCTGCAGTGATAGCTTGAGTTTATTTGAGAGGTACTTCATACCTGTTAGACTTTCATAAATTCTGCAACTTATGCTTTCCTGGTTGGAAAATGAAGTAAGAACCTTACCGGTTTATATTACATTCTCCTCCCGAATTATTTCTAGAGGAGAAAGTGACACTTCTGTACCACATAGATTGCAAAAACTTCCTTTCCATTTGGATGGTGACTACTGTTCTGTAAATAAAACCTTCCACTTATTTCGAAATGACAGTCAACTCCAATTTTGATCTCATTTCTCAATGAACACTTTGTTTTCCTCTCTTACTGTACTTGATGTCCAAAAGTTTTCTTTTCCTCCTTTTATTATTCCTAAGTGATCACAGCCTATAAGCAAATTCGTTTGTTGTACTAGTAATTAGACTGACGAATCCATTCTACAGTTATAAGATTTTAGCTGCAATGAACTTCTGGTAATAACATTTAAGGCTCTCTTTCTTGATTCTCAATATTGTTCTATAGAGGAGTCTAATGTTCTAATTCCGGAAATTTATATGCAAATACCATAGGGTTTTAGCCTTATAGAGAAATGGATCTTGGACTGTTGATTATCTGAATATTTTTGTGTATGTGATCTCTTACAAGTTTGTTTGTTGTGCACACTTTGCTATTCTAACCTTCATTTCATATATCACCAAATGCATTGGTTGCTGACTTTTGAAGTCATTGCATTTGACTTTTTACCTTAGAAGAAAAGAAGAAACACGAGTTAAGGTGGGGTGGAAGACTTTCACCCCTTTATCTTTATCCATGGAAATATCTTTTACTTTTAACAGAGCTTACTCATGACCTGTACTGATTTGAAGTTCTTAGTGTATTAGAAGAGACAATACTTTTTTGTGGAGTGAATTCAATGTTCAATCACAAAAATGCTGTGTTCTGGAATGATATGTAAAGGACCCATGCAGCTGCAGTTAAATTACAGATTCGATCTGTAGTGCTTTTTGATAAATTATCTTGCTCTTGCTTTTATCTTTATTTATTTAGTGTTGCTTTGATATACAGATCTGCACTTGAAGTATGTAACGGATTAACTTGTCTAGATTTCGTCGTCAATCATATTGAGGTAGGTATTTCCCAGTTTCTTATGCAACCCATTGTTTAGTCTCTTATGCTGATTTGTAATGTGTAAATTTTGGACAACTGACTGGATATGTGTTTGCAGTCCATCAACTCAAAATATGGTTGCAATATTCCATTGCTGATGATGAATACTCCTAGTACACATGATGGCATCATGAAGGTGACTGATGTTATATCACATGTGTTCTGAGCTTTTTTAATGTGATTTTCTGGGAACTAATTAGCTAATAACTTAAATTAGGTTCTGGAGAAGCACCCAAATAAAAATATCCACACTTTCACTCAGGTTTGTTAAAATATTCTGACGTGTGATGCGTTTTCTGTTTTATTATTTTCTGCACTTCATTTTTTTATGAAGTAAATAGCTCTTACAATGGGTTTTTAGAGCCAACGTCAACAAGAAAATATTGAAGATATGTCAGAGTCGCGGACCCTCAATAAATCCAGTGCACAGGAAAAGTTGTACGTTTTCGTCCGTCTCTTCTACCCATCTTGCTATTGCTCTCTGCTTGTACATATTTAGCATTTTAAATTATTTGCAAAATGTGTCATTTTTGGACTAGAAGTACTATGTTGTAATTCAAGGACATATATGCCTGTTTTATGAGAACAACTTTTACCCCGTGTGACCTCCCTCCACTTGAAAAAAGAAGCTGAAAAAAATAAAGGAAAATGATATGGAAGTTGAACCTTTTTGCACTTCAGTAATCCTGTAGAGCTGTTACTTCTGAATCATACTTTCTTTTAATTTTGTGTCTTTTTGGTGTGATCATTGGATACACGTGTGTAGTTCATTCTCCACCACCATGTATGCGTTCTCATCCTACTTTCTTTATGCAACTTTGTGGGTATTCTGAAGTTCTATGCATACCACAATTTTTGTTTGTTTCTCTGTTTCTTCACAAGCTTTTATCAAGGATTGATATTATATCCTGCTCCGATAGTGATCCCCTTCTGATCGGAATTGGAAATTGAACCTTCTTGCAATTTATAAATATAATGCATTGTCTGCCTCCATATATGATTTTTCATGGCTATTTTCCCTAAGAAACTTTGTGGATTCTTTAAGTTCCATTTATACCAGAACTTAATGTTTGTATCTCTTTATTTTCTCTGCCAAAACAATGCACATGAGAATTGGCGGCTCTGTTTGTTTAATAAGTTTTTATTTTTGGTTGCTTGTGTTGATGCCTTGCTCTACTGAGTTATACTAGAGAGCTGTGGACTCTTAATAAAATACTAGTTTGATGGATGAGGGGTTCTATTCTAGGAAGTTTTGGTAAATATTGAATTTGAAACAATTGTTATTTTTGGAAGGGATATCAGTTGGTTACTTACTCCTTCTCTTCTTTGTGCCTGTGAGTACAAAGTTTGATACTCCAATGAAATGGAAGATTAAAGAACTTATGAAAAAAAAAAAGAAGATAAACGGGATATTTATTTCACTCGGGTTGAAACAATCCACCATGCCACCCAATCTTGTTTTGCAACTTATCTCTGTTTTGAATTTTTAAGTGGTTGAATGGTGCTATTTTTGTTTTTCGAGAACTTCTCTTTTTCTCCGGAGAACTCTTTGAAAGAAGTTTCTGAAACAGTTAATGTGAGACTGTGTGACCGTAGCAAATTTTACAGACAAGTCTGAGCAGTTACATTTTGGGAAGATCTATTAGGCTATACAACTAAATTACTCACCTCTTTTTGCATAATTATCTTCAACAGAATCTCAATTTTTTATTTATATATTGAACTCGATGAATAATGAGGCCGCTCCTCCTCCCTTCTCCATTTAACCGAGCTTTTGTCCGCGGAAGGTTTCCAACCCTTGACATCACTGCGCTCTTACCACTAGACCGAAGCCCTGGGGTTCCTAATTTTATTATTTAGAATTAAACAATCAAAATATATTTTGCTATGTAAAATCAGAAATCTGCATTGATACAACTTTGCTGTGTATAATTCTTGAATGTTGGCCTCTAGGCATTCAGTTGATTAACTCTTCCTTATGCCTATGTTGATTTTCCGCATCCTTTTGGGCGCTCCAAATTCAATATCTTGAAATTTAGGGCCTAGCGAGGAAAAGGTCAAACGACTGGGAGAGATGTATTGCAGAAGTGTATCTTGCATAAGATGTTGTTTGGAGGGGGGGAAACTTCTCTAGGACGTAGTGCAACATAAAAGCTACCTGGAATTTACTTTTTCTTCTTGGTACTGCCTTTTTCCCTTTTCCAATACGAGAAACTTGAAGGAATCTTGTGGTACGTCTTCATTTATCATTCCATTCTCTTGGAACAACGAAATCGATTGCATTGCAGCACCACAACTCCCTCAAATCTCTCCTCACGTCACTCTTCTTATGCTGACTAAACTTTTAGTGCGTATGTTTAGTCTTACTTTTACTTAAGAACGACATCACAATGAGTAAATAAAATCTATCCACCATCATGTAGATTGTGATCTATATTTTGCATTTCTGTATACGAGTTTTTACCGGTTGATTAAAGCATTTAGACAAGGACTTTTGGCAAGTCTAGGGAACTAGTTAATCTGCAAATAGTGATATCTTTTGTATGGTTTGGGTCATTGTGATAGTATGAACCAAAACAAAGGAAAAGGTTTACTCAGTGAGTTTATGATTCTCTATCCATCCCCTGCCTGAAAACACCTCTACTCTGGCACTCGCTTCTCAAATATTAGAAAGAAAGAATAAAACTTGTTACCAATAATAATTAATCATCACATTTGATGATAGAGCAAGTTGAACATGTATGTTTTTTAAGCATCGTGCATGTGTATCAGCTTGAAACTGGATCAAGGGTACAACACTACATTTGAAGTTGGATGCTAACTTTTTTTAAAAAATCTCAAAACAGTTTGTTGCTATGTTAATTTAGTGAGTAAATTTCTGGATAAGAACTACCTACAAATCGTAACTACAGGGACACTATGGATTCTTGAGTAAGAGATTGCTTGTGTTCGAGAAGGATTCTAAGGTATTTTATTGATTGTAGAAGCGAAAGGAAGCAAAAGAAGAGTCTGTTATGATGTCCTTATTAAGGCATTTCAAAAGTGTTTATTCAAAGATAAGTTAGGCTGCAGTGGTATCTAATCAACACTTATTTCTTACTGAAGCACTTGATTTGCTGTCAATGATTGCCATGAATCTCAGCTTGTTTTGATCTTGAACTATATTGGTTTTTATCTAATGTCTGTTTTTTCATGGTAGATATCCATCCAACCTGCTGGAGGTTTTCCTTTCTTTGAACAGCAGTGGGAAGCTTGAACCGCTAATTTCTCAGGTAGAGATGTGTATGGTGTTGAGTTTTATTGCTACCCAAAGTAAGACCTTAGCAAGAAAGTTAGGCAGTATTATTATTTATGCTGTTTTTTCCTATACACACGCACACATACTATGAAAAGAGAAAATATCTAATTGAATTGAGATGTTATCAACGTAAAAGAGTACCTCTATCTTGGAGTTTATAGTTACATGAAACGAGGAAATTCAAACTATGTGAAATAAAGAAGTACTAAATAAGGAAAACCACCTACCCTTCGGGGTGGCCCAGTGGTTTGAGCTTGGGACTTCCATGTTGGAGGTCTCAAGTTCGAAACCCCTTGTCAGCGAAAGCAAGGGGTTTGCCTTTTGGGTCGAGCTCGTCGCACCAGGCTTGCCTAGTGCGGGTTACCTCTCCTATGTGGTTTGCGAGCTATTGCATAGGAGCGGGGGTTTTACCCTGTGCGCACCCAAAGGGTAGCGGCTGCGGGTTTCCCTTGTCATAAAAAAAATAAGGAAAACCACCTATGCTGTTGTCCCAAAAGGATTTAGTTCAAGTGAGAAATGTTGAGAAACTTGTGACTTAGATCTCAGGTTCGAGTCCTGTGACATGTGAACTAAGCTTGGTATTTGAATGGAGAAGGGTAGAGAAGTGGATCTGTTACCTTCGAGTTTTGAAAGTTGCAGTTGGTCTAAGGGCTGATCCCATACAGATTTCTCGGGCATCCAAAAGAAACCTACACGGTGATATTTCTCACCCTCTTATAGGTGGTGACTCAACTTGAATTTGCCAATTTTGAAAACAAGAGAATTCAGTAAGTCAAGGTATTTAAACTAGTTGCATGGATAGTGTCTCTCAAAATAACGAACAATCCCCGGAGAAAAGGGTGCTGGAATTATTTCCTAGAAAAATCACTGGAAATAGTATATCGGAGAAAGTGCTTTCTCTAGTGGACATGTAGATGAATCTTTTGTCTGTCCCTGGAGAAAGGTAGGGAGATGCTATTCCCCATCTTATCATCAGCGTTGCCTTAACGAACAGCTAAAACGTAGCCAAAAAATTGTCAGAACGACTAAAATTCAATGTTCAAATTAATGATCTAACACCTCTTTACTCTGATACCAAGAAGAAAAAAGAGAACACATTTTTTTTAAGGAATGTATGCTTGAAAAGTTGCAATGAAGAATGGTTGGAATAGTGGTCGATGGTGATGATGTCGCCAGAATAATCACCAGAAGCCTGATGCCACCGGGGACGTCAGGGAAGATACAAGAACAATAAATTTTTGAAAAGAAGGAAAATTTTGTCTTCACAAGGTTTTAGAAGTTCTGATACCATATGGGTTAAAGGATCAAGGCTTCTTATTGAATTTGATAACAAAAATAAAAGAGGACTCCTTGTACCGTAATTTAGGCTAACACTAAACAAGCAAAAATCCTACTTATTGAAAAATGAGTTATTTGACGAGGAAAATTACCTAAAATTGAGATTCATAATTATGATAAAATTAGGAAAGGTTGCTCTATCATATTCTAATGCAGAGCAAATCTAGAACAATCTTTCGTGTAATTGCATGAGTTCTCTTGACTATCAACTAGCATGTTTGTGCAAACATACATGTAAATATATTTCTCAATTATGTGAGGTTTGCTAACTTGAACATCATGCTGAATATGGAACATTCTTCAATGTTATATGTATGTATATTACAGGGTAAGGAGTATTTCCTGCTGCTGCAGTCAGAAAACCTTGCTGAAGTTGTTGACCCAAGTATCCTTTTGCTAGTTTTATAACTTGTTTATTGTTTTTCTGCATGAGGTGATTGGAATCTTTTATCTTCTGAGTGATATTGTTTTGGACAGCTCCTTGATTTGCTTGTTCAGAAATTCTGAATCATTTGATTAAAAACAGCATAGAACATTGCGTCGAGGTATCACCAGGCAGCTGCTAATTTCAGCTCTTTTCAGTTTGCTGTACCTGCTTGCTGCTGCTATAATTTTCAGTATTTCAGGTAATGCCTACCACCTCAGGAACGGAAGAGACGAGTCTTCCGCCTCAGGAAGGAAGGATTCAGGTTGGTTATGGCCTGCATTCATTATGTTGTTAGACTATATGTCTCTGTTCTGACAACATTTAATTTCACGCAAGAGGTCCGAGTTTTACACTTGACCTGAACCAAGTTACCTGTCAAATATAACCCCGACTACAGTTTCTAAAACTTTGACGAAACATAAGAAACCAGCATGTAGTTCTCAGCAGACCAGAGCAATTTGGAGTTTATCAATGTCCCTGTTCCGACTCTGTCTAAAAATAAAACCTGTTCTGGTGTTTAATTTCACACATGAGGTCCGAATTTTACACTTGACCTGAATCAAGTTAGCTGTTTATTCCGACTCTGTCTAAAAAATAAAAAACTTGTTCTGATGTTTAATTTCACACATGAGGTCCGAGTTTTACACTTCACCTGAACCAAGTTAGCTGTCATAAATAACCCCTGCAGTTTCTAAAGCTTTGAGAAAATGTAAGAAACCAATATATGGCTCTCAGCAGATGAGCAAAATTCATCAGTCAAAACTGGAAGCCAAGTGATAATTTTTTTTCTTTCTTTTTAAATATGTAAAAGTTTGTTCCTAAAGCAGGGAATAAGTCATAAAAGAAAGTTCTTGTCCACACCAGAGATAATTAAAGGTGTGCTTAGTATGATGGTTATACAGTACAAGAGATTGGATAACTGTTGAACTGTTGGTTGGACAAATTATAAGTTCCAATGCACTCCCTGAAACCTAGATGTTTAGTTAGTTTATTCATCAAGGGGTTACTGTTAATAATATTATCTTACTTCATTATAAAAATTTTTAAAAAGAGTTCCTAGTGTTGGTTCATATTTGTTTGAAATTTGGGTTCGGTGAACTTTTCCATCTAGATGTTAATGGGTCAAGTTATATGCCATGAGAAAAAGACAATTGAGGGGGAACAAATTTGTTTAGATTTTTTTGTTTTTTCGTTAGAACTAAATCAAATTGTAGGAATCACTAAATTGAATTACCATGTCTATTGTTCAGATGCATCAGTTATCTCTAACTTGATCATGGATCCATTAGGTGAAAGTTGCATTGATATTAGTCGAGATGTTTTTCCTCAACTCCCCCAGCTAATGTTTTTCCCAAAATCTTCATTTGGCTTGATTCTGTTTATTTCAACTATTACGACAAGGGTATGGCTGTGTCATGCATATTTTTTAAACCTGTTTTTTCCCCTTGAGCTGAGGGTCTATCTGAAACAGCCGCTCTACCTCCCAAGATAGGGGGTTAAGGATTGCATACAGTCTACTCTCTCCAGATCCCAATTTTGTGATTACTCTGGGTATGTTGTTATTGGTGTACATCAAAAGACTTTTTAAACTCCTTGAATGCACTGATACTGGATTCTTAACTTACTCTATGAAGTAATACCAGAATCAAGTAAATGTGACATAGGCTTTCACAATCAGTCTCCTTCCTTCCTGCACACCCTGTAAATTTATGTATTTGTGAACTGTTACAGTGCAATTTATTAGAGTTTCAAGGATTTGCATTGTATGATGAATCTTATTTTTTTGTTTTTCATTGTTCGTGGCCCGAAGTCAAAGGAGCATGTCAAATCAATCAATACAATGTAAGTGATTTGGTTTTTATTTTTCTTTCATGGTGGAAAATATAGTGGAATCAAATCATTTTGCTCTGTTGTAATTTTTCAGGTGGATGAGTATGAGCTGCGTTGAGAGGCTACTACAAAGAAATGATCTGGGTTTTACCAGTTCTAAGGTATTATTATCCAAAGGTCACAAGATATGTTTCTGAAGCAATAGCACCTTCAAGTAGAAATATATTGTTTCACATATACACCAAAGCTTGTTTTATCTTTGTTTGGTGTTTCTCTTTCTGATATCATCTGTCACCTTACCTTCTCATGTGATCCAGTTTTTCGATCGAGCATTTGCTATTGATACTCCATGGTCAAGATACCTTCCAGTTGAGAGAACATCAGATTTGCTCATTTTGCAGGTTGAAGGGTGGTCTTGTTAACTATATTTTCTACACATGATATAAGACTACATCTACTAACTTTGTCATCATTATTATATTCTGCAGTCAGATCTCTACACCTCAGTTGAAGGCACACTTGTGAGAAATGCAGCAAGAGCAAATCCCAAGGATCCTTCTATTGAGCTAGGACCTGAGTTTGGAAATGTAAATATGTGCATCCATCTTTTTCACAACGTTCATTTATCAGTTTATTTCATATATTAAACATATGTAAATTGTTGATCAGGTTGATGATTTCCGTAGTCTTTTCAAGTCAATTCCAAGCATTATAGAACTTGATAGCTTGAAGGTGACGGGGGATGTTTGGTTTGGAACTGGCATAACTCTAAAGGTAAGAAATGTACATCAATAATCTCATCAGGATGGTGTCTTTTTTTCCCCCCAATAAACACCTATCATGTCGACATGCTCTGCTTTGATGCATTCTTTTGGTCGTAATATTCAGGATTTTTAACTTTTTTTTTTGAGAGAGAGAACTATTAGGCGTTTGTTTTTCTTTCAAAATGCTCTCTAATACTTGCTGATTTTCTTTATTTGAAAATTTAGGGGAAAGTCAGTATTGCTGCAAGACCAGGCATGAAAATAGTTATTCCTGATGGAATGGAGCTTAAAAATAGGGTAAGTGACTTGAAGATTGTATTCAATAGCTTGTCACTTAGATTATAGGACTTGTATTCTCAAAAATAGACGATTGCCATCTCGCTTAAATTTTATTCTGAGGGACTTTTTTTTGTATTACCAGATTATAACCAGCCAGTCAGACATTGGAGGACCGAGTTCCTTGTAGATGGGATTCTGCAATATGAATGTATATCTTAACCCGAAGAGGTATTTATCGTCATACCAGGTGATTACAAGCCTGAAGACTTAGAAGGATGTCCCAATCAAACCTGCATTTGGATGTTTATGAAAAATGATAGGCATCAGAATTTTGTTGTAATAAAGGTCGTTTTTTCTCTACTGTTCCTAGATTCAGTGTCTCCCAGAAAGAAAGTAGAGATACAGTGAAGAGGAAAAGAAAGCATCATAAATGTCATCGTTTATTATTGACAATTGAGTTACCATTTTCCGCTGTCGAAATTTAGAATTGTTAAAAGCTATTGTTTCTTTATTCTGATAAGTCTGACTACAAAATAGGTAGACAATTTATCTATTTTCTTCTTGTTAATCTCTGTAATCAGTTATGGGGGAGACCAAGAGTTTCCCTTGGCACAATATTCTTTTGGAGAAAATTGTTTTACCCAACAACTAACTCCTCACGTACCATTTGGACTCACCGAGTATGTAGTTTTATTCTTTAGTTAGTTGCTTTTCAATTTTTTGTTTTCAGGGTTTGTTCTCATCAACAATCAACAGTATAAAATTGGATAAATACACATTACGCATAATGATCCTAACCAAATTTGATCTCCTACTCCAACTTTGAATTTTGTAACATATCTGATTCAATTCAGTATTGTAACTTTGAAGATTTACAAGCAGCTTCTTGTTTGAAAATTAAAGTATTAACTTGATTTCTAAACTATGTTAATCTTTTTCACATTTAACATTTTATCCAATGAGAAAGCCTTACTATGCGTCGCGGAGGACTACATTTATCCACTTAGTCTGAACTGAAAATCAAAATGGAGATACCTAACTTGCCAGACTGTTAGTGAGATTATAACCATATCTCAAAATAGCATTGCACAGTTTAAGCATGAACTGAAACTGAGTACAGCATAAATGGAAGGTTATCACTTGTCAGCCTAAAACCATCATTCACCAACAAATAATGGCTGACTAATCCATTTAACAAACAATTGTAAGGGCCAATTCCAGCATTGTAGTGTCACACAATACTAAGCATAGCCAAAACAAAACTCACCAATATAGCTGATGTGACTCCGTTTCTTATAGCTTAAGTCTATATCCACAGCTGACGTCCACTTCTGCAACTGATGAGATGCAAAGATGCCCAAGTCAACAAGAACATTGGCACAAGATTAAGATCTCGTAATCTCACTTGCCATTGATTCTCTCGATAACAGTAATAAGCCCTTGAGTGCCAAGCTTCCCATCTCCATTAGCAACCATAGCAGAAAACAACTGCTTATTCAATGCAGCACCAGGCAACACCACAACGTCGTCACCCTGCTCTGCTCCAACATCTAAACCCATTCCCAAATCCTTTACCATGTACTCTGTAAACCCACCAGGCCTAAAGTCTCTCCCGATCATTCTTTCTCCAAACAACTCCATAACCATAGAACCAGCTGCTCCTCCCTTCACTGCCTCCATAAACTTCCTCTTATCCAACCCCGCCTTCTCCGCAAACACCAATCCTTCACTCAACCCCATCATGTTCGCCCCAACAACAATCTGATTCGCAATTTTACAGCTTTGCCCTTTTCCTGGACCACCCACAAAAGTCGCCTTACCCAACACATCAAGCAAAGGGTTTAACCACTTCACCACATCCTCATTTCCACCAGCCAAAATTGCCAATTTCCCTTCCCTCGCCCCAATATCTCCTCCAGACACAGGGGCATCAACAGCCCAGCAATTCTTCTCTTGGGCGGCATCAAAGATTTGCTTAGCGAGGATTGGATGACTGCTGGTATGATCAATAATGACGCTATTGGGATTAAGAGATGAAATCAAACTCTCTAAGACAATTTGTCGAACATCTGATGGGTGACCCAACATAGTGAAAATAACATCACTGTTGCGTGCGAGATCAGCTGGGGAATCAGCAAGAAGTGCACCTTGGGATTGAAGATGAACAACTTTAGAAGGATTTCGAGCGTAGATTGTGACGGAATAGCCAGCGGAGAGAAGGCGAGAGGCCATGGCGCCGCCCATTACGCCGGTTCCTATCCATCCTATTCGGGTTCGGGTCGGGTTTATGGGAGCTGGGTAGGAAGTCATCGGCGGAATTCTGACAGTATCAGAAGAAAGATATGCAGATAGAACAAGGAGCACTCTCTTCAATGATTGGATATTTAATCCGTCTCTTTATTGAACTCAATTTCGAGCTAAAGTGACACTTATTTTGCAAAGGATGACTTAACATTTTAGTGTTGCGTATGGAATTGAGCACATTAACACTTTGTTTGGATGATTGTTATGTATCGTATTGTATTATGTTATATTGTATCGTATTGTATTGTTTTAATGAATATATTGTATTGTTCTCCGTCCTTATATAATGTCACAAATGCATAATTTGAATGATAAAACCTACGAGAAAAGTAGAATACATGTAGAGCTACTTTGAAAATGTAGGGTAAAAGAAGAAATATAATCCCTATGTCCCTAATTACTTGTCCATTTTTACTTTTTTATTTGTCCCTCCTAAATACTTGTCCATTTTGACAAATCAAAAATGACAACTTTTTTTTTACCTATTATACTCTCAATTAATTACTTTGAAAATGGTAGAACTTCTTGAAAATCTTAAATTGTTAATTCATTCACTTCATAATCAATAAAGGTAAAATGGTAAACTCACTATATCAATAATTGTTTTCTTAATATGTGTGTCAATTCAAAAGTGAACAAGTAATTAGGAACAAAGGGAGTAATTATTACTTCTATGTCCACTTGTCAAAATTTTACTTGGCACGCTTATTAAGAAAATATTGATTGTATAATGAGTTTACCATTTTATTCTTATTAATTAATAGGATCCCAAATAGCTTTATTTACTACATTTTTCAAATTCATTAACTTAATTTTAATCAATTGAAGGTATAATAGGTTTAAAAAAAATGTTCTTTCTTGATTTGTAAAAAATGATGAGTAAAAAGGGACACAAAGAAAGGAAAAAATGGACAAGTAAAAACGAATAGAGGGTGTAAATTAATAAATAAAGACAAAATAAGAAGAAAATATTAAGGTAACACGCGATCACACCAAGCTAGTCGTTACATAAAATGGTTCTTTTCATCATTACCTAACGATGAATTTAAATGATACGATACAATAAAATTTAAATAATAATCAAAACAAATATTATATTTAAACTAACAATACAATACAATACAATATAACAGGTTAACAATCATCCTAACAAGGTGGAAGTATCGTATTTAGTTATAGATTTACTATTTTGGTATGCCTAAAATATGTATAATTCATGAGTGATTTATGATTATCCCCATGAAAGAAACTTGGATAAAATAATACATTCTTGAGTTGCTTTTTTCGCATAAAGCTCGATCAACTTTATGATGGAATAACCAATTCATCTCTGCATATAATTAATACATGCATAATTCTAACTAGCACCCTAACGACTGCCACCCTCAACTCCGCACAACTATGACAACCCGTCACCATTCCACAATTATCACTAATTCACAATGCAATCATCTAAACAGAGAAGAGAATTCATCCCAAAATACTGTACAAAACAAAGAAGAGCACAACTAGGAGCATAGTTCCAACCCCAAACAAGCCTTCTCCATCATATGTAACATAACCAGTATTATTGTTTTCCCAATATGTAGCAGATGATATATTTTGCACAGGAATGAATATTGACAACAAGTATACAACAAGTGTCAATGAGATGGGAAATAACAAAACTAGTATAAGAATGGTGGCACCTCCACCTATACTAGAAATTGTTGGCCAAACAATGAGTAAACTAAGAAACACAACAATCATTGAAGGAACCATTGGTGATGGCCCTATGTCCCCCATACTTTTGCCTAACACAATAAGAACTTTGTTTTGGTAGTATGTGTTGATTGGAAAATAATATGAAATCTTCTGGCATGCAAACAGGAGAATATAAAGGAGACCTTTAAGCTGCAACTATCATGGTCACATCACCTTATGCTTCCTTTTGGAAGATAATGTCTCTAGATGCCTTAGCACTGTTTTTGCATGTTGTGGTGGAAATAGACGAAATTTCTCTACCCGTAATCAGTAGTCTTGGATTTGAATCACGAGAACGAATAAACCCCAAAAAGGAAGGATTTTCTCCTTTTGTTGGTTTGTACGAGGTAATCTAGAGTGGTTAAACTAGTGGATTTTGAATACTAAAAGTCAGACTTAAAGAAGGGTGATCATGTAGGACTTAAAGTTTACCTAATACGCACAAAGAACTCAACACAGAGTGCATACCCGAAGGGCAAAAGCAGTGGCAAAGGTTGTGGCAGCTACATGTAGGATTCCAAAAAAAAAAAGAACTAATTTTTGATAGATTTCATATAAAACATGCCAAGAAATTCTAATAATGACATGCAATGGCATTTTTCAGGACCACCGTAACCAACTAAGAAAAGATTTACCAACATGAATATCAAACGGATTAAAACACCATCAAAGGATGTGGTGCAGCGAATAGAACTGCTCCTCCCTTAATCAAAAGTCTCGAGTTCGAGACCTAATTATAAAAAGACCCTTGGTAGGGAGCGCTTCTCCCCCGGATGCCACACTAGGCAGTGCTAATCCGGATTATTTGGACTCCACTACGGAATTCCGACATGATTTTTAACATTTAAAAGGTCAGAAGAATATTACTTCCGGCATCTCATCTACTGGGTACACATCGAGATAGAACTCTGAAGCATATTATATCGGGAAACAGTAAACCCTAATATAAGTTTTTCACAGTATATATTCTAGCATGCTGTTTACTAGCCTTCCTAATAAACATAATAGGTTAACACCCTGCAGCTTGTTATAACAAGTAAATAACAACATTTTCTACATAAGATAAGGCAAGAGATGAAGCTAATCGAGCTACATATATATTTCCTTCATTGCAGCCAACTCATTCAGACGGATTGTATCGCATATTCTGCTCATAGAAATTTATCAACTGCCAAAAGAAACAAACACAATATTTCCATTAAGAGTCATCTAAATGAGAATCATTTAAGTAAAGCGGAAGGAAATACTTTCTATAACTGGAGTTACGAGTATATATCAATACAGTTGTCAAATAACAACCATAATTACAAAATAGAATGAGGTAATGTTTATTTTTTAACAAATTACAACATCTTCAGAAATTTATCTGAAGTGATGAGCCAAAACACTTGGTGAGACTCTAATCAGAAAAATACAATGAGGAAAAGATAAAGTCTACTAGCTCAGATTTCCAGGCACTATCAATGTAGTACTTCTAAACCATTACAAAATTAGATCACAGAAAATATTTTGATTGCTATATCAGGAATGAAGTTGTGGTGATTTTAAAACTAGATGGCAGATGCTAAAAGTTTCTATATTTACGGAAACTGAGAAATAACTGTTATTAATCCATACGAAAAATGTAAAATCATTGCTATGGTGATGCAAAAACCAATAAGAGAGAAAAGAGAAATAGCTACCAGAAGTGGATTATTCATCTTCAGAAACTTGTTATCCACCAGCACTAAATTTCCATCGGACCTGCAGGCAACCACTAAGAAAAAGTCTGTAATGTGAACAAAAACTAATAAAAGAATCAGCAAAGCTGATTTGAACTGAAAATTTAGGAATAGATAATCTAGAGATGTGCACGAAAATTGGTGAAGCCACTGAGAGTATGAGCAAGCTGCGACCATGAACTTAACTGTCAAGTTCAAGCTCACTCCATTAAGAAAAGAGAAAAAACAAAAACAGAAGGAAGTTATCACACTGGTCATTGCAACTTATACACACATTACATCGCTGTTATAGAAAAACAAGTGACACAACTTCAAGAAAAAAAAATCAAAGATCACTAAAGAAGTACCACTAAAAGTATGATGTAACGGGACCAACAGAATAACGACACTGAAAATTGATTTGAAAATCTGAGAACTTTTAGCTTATCCTGACCATAAAAAAAGAGTCTCTCTTACAACAATTTTGGTGGACAAGTTACCAAAACAAAGCACAACGCAAAAGGGAATGCAGTATAAACACGGAGTGGGACATTAGATTAGATTTGGTATATTTCACTTTAACTAAAAAAAAAGATTAGATTTGGTATTTATTATATGAAAACAATCAAATATCGAACCCAAACCTTTAAACATTAGGGATTGGCCTGAGATCCTAATAAATCCCTTTGGATCCCCTTTTCTATTTGTAACGGTGCTTTCCGAGCAAACTTGTGTACAACTCAACTATTTCACTGGTTACCTGAACCACCCGCAAGTACAAGCACAAGGTAACTCTACCCACTAAGGTTTAGGCAGATGGGAAGAAATCACACAACTATTTTTGTTTTTGTCCAAATCCGAACCTTGGTTTCCCCTGGTCATCATTGCAACGTCATTGATTGCTAGACCACACCCTTGGTTGTACATTTTGGGTGCTCAATGTATAACTAATATGGGATTTCCTAAAACTCAACATCTTATCACACGTGTAATCCAATTATTGGGTTTGATATGAACTTTAATACGAACTACTGAGTGTAAGAAAGGACTAAGCAAAATCATGTGAAATAACCTAAACATCTAATTCAAAAACTTTAAGCCAATTGGTGGAGTGACTCAAGACATCTTCTAACTCATTTGAATATCCTTGACTCCTTGTATACCCAATGCAGGGCTTTGTTTAATAAATCAACTTCTGTGAAACTTAATACAACTGATCATGTTAAAATATTAATTGTTAGAAATAGTCTTAATCAGCTAATCTCAACAACTTGAAGGTCAAAAAAGACTCAAGTTATGATTCTCTCTCTATTTGATAAGCTAAGTAAAAGGCTAAAGTTTTCGCTCCTTTTTAAAAAAGATTCAAAAACTGCAATGTTCACATTGTTAGACATAGAAGATGGAAGATATTTGTTCAATCAAGAACGTTCCACATAAAAGAAAAGAAAGAAAACGGAAAACCAAATAACGTATATATCGAAAGACAAGAAAGGATTAGAAGATTATAAGCATCTCATAGTACACATCAAGTGAAAAGTTCATAGTTGTTAATCATGATCTTGAACCTTCTAGTTCACTCCCAGACACACTGAATAGATCAAGGCATCAAGCATCACTAGTATACAGAAAAAAATGGATATTTCTCCTAAAACACATCAACTTGAGTACACTAGTCATTTCAATTATTTTAAATTTTAGAGAGGTTCTACATGATGACACTGTTTCTGCTTGTTTTGAGTGGAGGAGAGGCATTGATTTTAGGCTGGAACAAGGCTAGCAGATGGGGGAGTAAGATTTGGCATATACTTGTGGTAGTTACCTCAGGCATTGTAATTGATGAGTTATAGAGTCTGTAGAGGGTGAGAACTCTTACATTATATGAGCACGGGCAAGACAAAGAAGACATTAAGAAACAAATTATCCTATTTAAATCCACTTGGTAGTTTGGTGTGGAGCTTTGAAATATAAATTGTCTTGTTTATTTATGATCACAACGTAGGAGAATGCATTGTTGATGCACATGAAGAAACGGAAGCAAAATAACCAGGAAATAGCTTTCAGGAGACTAATTCAAGACCGGAAATGTGATGATGTCGATACTCTTTTGCAAAGGATTTACAAATATAACCAGTTTGTAAAAGAAGATTAAGTGTTACAAACCAGATCATCAATGAAAGCTTGGGTGAAATCATATTATCATCTAAAATTTGCTGGTGGGTACTCCTCTTAGATGATTTTTTTGTGATATATAGTTGGATGAAATTTCTTTGAAGTTTGATGTGATCACACATTTATAGTGATAGTGTATTGATTTGATCATCAATGAAATTATTTTGACTTGTAAAGAAATGAATAAAAAGTTTAGAGATTGCACATTCTGATTATCACACCACCACAACACACATATTGACAAAATTGGCTGGCAAACATAGAAATCGAAATGTAGGTTTTAATTCACAAACCTCTTGGCAACAAAGGTCACTGAGACATCCAGCATATCATTGGAGAAAGAAGCTTTATATCCTACAGGGTTGACAAGTTGCGTAATGGTATACCCATCTTTGGAATCATCAGACTTGTTTTTACAAACCAAGTCACCGGCGACCAATTCATGATTATGACTTCCGTCCTGCATAAAAGTAGCCAAAGGACCACCTGCTAACGCATCTTGGATATCATCCTTCACAGCTGAGGTAGTCTCCCGTTTAAATCTCCGAACACAACCAGATTTCCTCTTTTTAGCTCCAGTACAGCGATCAGACTGATAAAATTCTGCACCATTAACCTTAGGAAATCCATTTGCGAGACCATTACCAGATATATCCACAGGGTTCCCATTGGTTGACATTGCTCCTTTTAATTCACTCAGCTTCAAATTCAACTCATTTTGCTCTCTCAATCTCAAACCATTTCCATTCACCACTTTGTCTACTTTGCTGTTCAATTCACTACCATTACTGTCCACACGATTTGTAGCCTTCAAAACATTCAAAGGGGGTGAGGGTGTAGGCTCCTCAATTATCCTAACCCTCACTGCTGGCACATTATATGTAGCTGCTGCAGGGGAACGCTGCTGCTGCTTTTTCTTGGGTTGAGTCTGTGTAGCCCCAAACTTCCGCTTACGCTTGCGTGTTGATCGTAGTTTCCCTGACTTCAAGCTACAAAGTGAAAGGAAACAGATTCAGAAAGGTACCAAAGATTAACAAGAGAACTATCCCCTATACACTAATCAGAATAAGGAACTAAAAAAAAAAGATTATAAATAGAAGAAACCTCTCTTCATATGCATCAATAATATCAGTACAGGACAACAGATTCTTCTCAGGTTCCCATGTATTTGCCGTCTCCGGCCAGCCACGCCTGAACAAAAAAACACATAACATCTATTACCTTCAACTTATTTTTCTTTTTTCACAGTCAACTGGAAGCAGAAAAAATGGACTGGACAGTGATGACCATGAAGAAATACGAACTCGTTCACTACAGTTCGAATGTCAGGCTCTTAGCCACTGGGCCGTGCCTGTGGGAAACTATCACCTACAAGCTACTAAAGGTGGTAACTTGGAACCAAAAACTACTACCTTCATCTTATATTACATGGCCCCCATACTAATAATGGTTGTTCCAATTTACTTGTCCAATTTACGAAATCAAGAGAAATTCATTACTTTCTCCATTCTTAAATACTTGTCTATTACTCACTCCGTTCCTAAATGCTTGGCATACTTGCTAAAAATAGATAGTCCATAATACTTGTCATTTTAGAAAAATGAAGACATAATAATTGTTTGTTTGCACCTTTGCCCTTAGAAATATATATGGAGAGATATTAAAATGGTGCAAAAGAGAGAAAAATTAAATAGAGAGAAGTAATAAATAAGGATAATTACCCTCTAGTTAATGTTTTTCTTAAGAAATGTGCAAAATAAAACATGACAAGTATTTAAGAACGGAAGAGGTATAGAACTCTTATGCTGCAGCAGATTCATTCTGATCCCTCAGATCCGCTCTCTCTTTCTCTGGCTCCCTTACTTGAAAGTTTTTAGTTGATGTACTCAGCCAGTTTTTTCAGTGACCGACCTTGCTCAATTTGGCTCAAACCTTCATGTTGCAACTCAGGCATTACCCAATCCTTAGTATTACTCCCTTTGTTGCTATATAAGTGGTGTTTTAGCTTTTCATTTTGTTTCAAAATAAGTGGTCTTTTAGGGTTTCAAGAAGGTATTGATCTTATTCTTTCAAAATTACCCTTGTTTTATTACATGGAGTTTTACACCATTAAAGAATCACTTCTTTCTTCAAGTTTTAATACATTCTTTCTTCAAGGCATTTAATTAAGGTAAGTTAGTAAAAACACTCCTTATTTTCTAGGACACCTTATTTGGATGGTTTTTACCCGTTGTATCGTATTGTGAGTTTAAATATCATATTTGTTTTGACTATTACTTAAATTTTATTGCATCGTATCGTTTAAATTCATTGTTAGGTAATGACGGAAAGTCCCATTTTGTATAACAACCGATTTGGTAGGATCGTGTCGTTACTTAATAATTTCTTCTCATTTTGTCTTTTACTTATTATTTAATAACCCTATTTTATTCTTTACCCTGCACCTTTTACAACAGCTTTACCCCAAAATCAAATTTAGAGTTACAAAAACATCATTCAAATTTAGAGTTAGAAAACATCATTAATAAAGTTAATTTAGTAAAGCACAACTGTTAATTAAAGCTTTCTCACGGGATGTAATATGAAATGGAGGGAGTACAACAAAAGCTAAATTTTTGTATTCCATAGGAATACTTACCATTTGATCAAATACTGGACTTGACCCTTTAGTTTCCACAGCATTTCCAAGATCCCCAAATCCAGAAGCAAAATCAGCGAAATTAATGCCCAAAAATTCAGGAAAATTAATTAAACAAAACTACATCAATAGTAAGAATGTTAAATCAACAATTAAATAGATTAAAAAAAAAAACGAAAAAAAACTAACCTTTCGAGTTCTCCTTCTCCTAACAGTTTCAATCTCGTAAAACCCTGCAGCAAGTTGTGGTTTTACCTTCTTAGCAACACTATCGCCATCTCCTTTTTCTATATGAACCACCTCAGGCACTTCATCCTTCTCTTCTTCTTCTTCTCCTTCTCCTTCTCCTTCTCCTTCTCCTTCTCCTTCTCCTTCTCCTTCTCCTTCTCCTTCTCCTTCTCCTTCTCCTTCTCCTTCTCCTTCTCCGGCCACCGGTTCCTCCTCGCGTTCGCTGCCGGCATCTTCAGGATCTTCATTTCTCTCTTGATGCTGAGCAGCTTCTCCGTCCAAATCCAACTTGCGGGTGTCACGGCTACTCCCCGCTCCGGCGGCTTCCAACAGAAGCCTTGAGCTTTTCCTTTTCCCTTCTTTCATTCTCTCTAACTTTCTCTCTCTATTGCTTTTCTCTTTCTTTTTATTTATAGTCTCTTTTTTATCTTTCATTTTTTTTTCTTGGAATTGTCGAGTTTTGTTTGTTGTGAGCTAAACTTAATGACTTTGATAACATTTTAAAACTTATATTTTTGTCATATTAATATGAACTGAGTTGTAAATAATTAGAGAAAATGACCAAAATAGTCCTTAATGTATGAGTAATATTTTTTTTTGGTCCTTCATGTATTTCACTTAATTGAAATGGTCTTTAACATATAATAAAGATGTATATTTTGGTCTTTGATATATTTCACTTGATTGAAATGATCATTAATGTATAACAAGAAGTGTTTATTTTGATCATTTAACATAAATTTAACAAATTTATCAAAATAAAAGTGTTAAATTTAACTATACACCCCACATGCCTAATAAAATTCATCATTATTGTCTTATTTGTTAGCTTAAAAAAAACTTTATGAAATCTAACACCATTATCTCTACTTCTCTAACAAAATTAACTATTTTCTCTTGCTTAAAACATAAATTTGTATTACGTCAGTGGAATAATATTTTAGGAAAGAGAAAATATAAATTTTTGTTTGGGAAAATAGAGAAAATGTTGCTAGATTTTGTGGAGTTCTTTCTTTGGAGCTAACAAAGTAGACAACAATACTGAATTTTATTGGCCACATAGGGTTCATAGTTAAATTTAATATTTTTTTAATAAAAATCTATTAGATTTGGGATAAAAGTCCAAAATGAACTCTTTTTGTTATACATTAGGACTAAAATAAGCAAATTTGTTATTTATTAAGGATCAAGTGAAATATATTAAGGATCAAAACAAAGCATTACTCATATATTGAGAATCATTTTGGTCATTTTCTCTAAATAGTTAAGTTTGTTTATTTGATTTAATTTAATTTAGTTGAATTTCAAAAACTAATTAAATTCGTATTTTGATCTGTGAGAATCAAATTTTATAATTTTGATCTAATAAAAAAGTATTGCAAATTGTAATATTTTTATATAATTTTTAAATATATAAATTTAAATTATAAATAAAATTAATCTAATTTAATTTAGTTCTAAAGATTAATTAAATAACATTAGTGAAGTAAGAATGAAGGGCAGAAATTTTTATTTATTTGAATACTATGAAGAAGGGAGAATCTATTTCAATTGTACTTTACATTTGTTTTTTTAGTTTCTCCTTTTTAGTTATTTTCCTAATTAGTCATAATAGGTAGGGTCATTTAAATCAAATTATAATTAATAAGTTATAATAAATTAATTTATTTATATTAGGTTATTAAATTGATGGTTAATGAATGAATTAAAATTTTATTATTAACGATTTATCCGTGTGGGGATGTTTATTCATTTTTTTTACTGGCTAAATCATTAACCTATTAAGAATTGTCGTCCCTTTTTTTACCATAAATAAAATACATATTATTAATCCTAAAAATTAAATAGGGCATGTTTGGAAAGCTCACTCTGGTAATTAAGGCTGGCAACGGGACCGGAACTGGAACGGAACCGGCCACCACGGGACTGAACCGAACCGGAACCAGGACGGACCGGAACCAGTAATTCCGGAAAAAAATCAGTGTACCCGTCCCGGACCGGATCGGAAACCGGGTCCCAACTGTTATAATTAAAAAATTAGGAATATTACACAAATAATATTAAAACTCTTATAATTTTATTAGAAGCAAAATAATTTATACTTTTAAAGTTTTAAATACAAACTTTAAAAGTATAAAAGTTTAAATTTCACAATTTAAAACTTTGAAAATTTAAATTCAAACTTTAAAA
>NW_006239212.1:149973-150092 GCF_000226075.1 Solanum tuberosum | reverse complement strand
TGGGCGGTAAAGGTGGACGACCATAACTCCTTCTCTCGCCATTAATTCAATCTCTAAATAGTACATATATCTCCAAGCTATCTGCGGCTAATGAATGTCTATGCTCTCCAATTTGAAAG
>NW_006239212.1:147677-147805 GCF_000226075.1 Solanum tuberosum | reverse complement strand
CAATATTAAAAACAGTTTCATCAACATGCGTATAATCATCCGTATTTATTCTAAATTGAAAAGTTTTTTAAGTTTTAGATTGAGAAGTACTACCGGTTTTTTTATTTTTCTTGGATTTTGAGGTAGAT